>NC_051154.1:80047988-80125395 GCF_013339745.2 Dermacentor silvarum | reverse complement strand
CATGTGGTGGTGTTGCTGTTTGCATATATGTCCTTGTTTGATAAGTGCTCTGAATTTTTTTCACACTGCAATGTCTTACTGCACTGTGGCAGTGTTGTATGTACATCGATAACCTCCATATACACAAGTGCTTTGATCATCATCTTCAAAAATGCAACCTTCATGCTGCTCCTTCCTTCACAAGAAAGCGTCATATAAACATTATTCCTTGCCCCAACTAGAATTGGTAGGTTCAATTGGTCACCTCACCAGACATATCTAATCCGCATTCTTGAGTATAGCCAAACTGTGCTGCACGTTTAATCGCCAGGGATTGCAACCAATATTTGGCGTATCTAACATTATGTTGTCATTGTCACTACCATCCTGGAATCGTGCCAGAAATGTAGTGTCGTTTTGTTTGCTACATAAAATCATAATAGTGAGCAGTCGTCCACCTTGCCTCTTGTTTGTCCATCCCACACATCTAGGTGCTTGCACAATCGCCTTAGCGTCCAGCACATTTTTGGTCGAACTAATGCCTTTGACTTGTGTGCTTTGCCACGTGCCATTAGGCATTGGAATGGTCTTCTCGATAACATTGCTGACATTAACAATACTGTAACCTTCAGACAAAAAATCAGTATGGTTGGGTAGTGTTCAAGTGGTTTCTATTTCTGGTGTATGTAACTTTTTTTATGTAATTATGCAATCGTACTATTCACTGTATAACCCAGCTTTCTAATGGTAGAATTTTACTTCACGATTTTATAATTTGTTATCTTTAATTTATTGCGTTGATCTTGTGTCGCTGTTTATATTTCTAACGTTGTATAACTTTTTCGCTCCTTTGTTATGCGATGCCCTCCCCCCTCCACGCAATACTCCTTCTGGAGCCTGTGACGTAGATGAATACATAAACCAGATCGCACTACTGTTTCTTGTGAAATCAAAATTGTGTATATTGTTGTGGTTTTACCAATAGAAGCTCTAAATCGTAAATTGTTCTCCTGCAATGCCAGCAACGTATCCATAACAGGCCAGTTGGTATATTGCCTAGAATTATCGTTCTTAGACCCTGAAAGTGTGGAATATCCTATCTTCCTGTCTGTCCGGGTCTTTATCCATTTTTCCGTAACTTGGGTCACTGGGTAATCCATGGTATAAGGGTAGAGCACTGGGGCTGTTGTGCTGAGGACCCCAGTTTGAAACAAAAATAGGTCACGAGGTATGGGCCGGGCCGCTCATCAATGACAAAAAAAAATTTCTTAGGTGCTGGGCAGATTCGAATCGAATGTCAAGCACCGACTTAGCGGCAACCTGCTAACAGGCGTAGCATGTCCAGAGGGACTCGTGAGAGAGGAGACCCGACTCATACATGACTGATCTCTGTGGTGGCAATACAATGTCTCTACATTGTTTCAATGCTATCGTATTAGCATCGGCATCATTGTGAAATGGGTTGTGCCAGAATTTTTCTTTCTAAATTTATTCGCCTGTACCTATGTGCCACAGCTGAGCTTCTATCTCAACATTAGTCGATCTCAACTGAAGTAATGTATATATAGCCTTAGCTATAATTTCTAATGAGCATGAATGATTCTCACCAAGAGTAACAACCGCATCAATTCCATCACAATCTGCACCTGCATTATCAAATATGTTATAGTGAAGTGAGTCTGCTACAACTGAGGATCGAACATGTTTTCAGTTTCAAGCAAACCATGCCAGTCAATTTCATGAAAGTGGCATTACAGAATTCACAGGCATTCAATTGCACAATGCATGCTTATAGGCAATTTTATATTCAGTTCATGGCAGTTGCCATCTTGGGCTGTCGTAATCTAAATTTTGTGCATAGTGACGTCAAGTTTACTTAATCGTGGAACGTTAAAAACACCTGTGCACTGACTCTAGGTTGTTACAGCCAGAAAAATGGGCATGTGAGCAACCATGGTAAGAGCGCCCAAAGCTCCAGTATAAGGGTGCCTGCATGCGCTCCCCCCCTCCCCCCCTTTCACCATTCAGTGCAGAGTAGGGAAAACTGGGTCATTTGCAACTGAACAGAAGTTACAAAAAAATAGTTCCATAGAACAATTTACTTTATTTTTCATTAATTGTACACTAATGACGGAAGTCTGCAGTCAGGCATTCCGCTCACTAAGGCACATGGAAACAAAACAGGAAAACAAAATGAGTAGCTCATGAAAAATTAAGCCCTCGAACATGCAATATACATCCATCACCTGTGCACCATCAGCCCGATTACAACTTTTCTATTACTGTGCAAATATAGCTGTAGCCATTTGCCTTTGCACACTCAACTTCTTTCAGTGGTTTATGGGTTCAATTTATTAGATATCTTTAGTGGCACACCTAATTTCCTTTTTTTTTTTTTGAGAAGCTCAATCACCACATACCTGTGATGCTTTGTTTCCCAAGCACCAAATAATGCAGCAAACCTCATCACATTATCATGGCAATCTCTTAAAAGTCACAATTTTATTTGGTCGTTTTGACAAGATTGCCAAGCTGATTAAACATGAATTGCACTGAATCCTTCTATATAATCTCAACTCTTTCCGTGATTGTCACAGTATATCAAGCTTTAAGTGACAACTTGAAGCATCACTTTCATATTCTTCAGGATAGGTAGGTTATCTTTATGTTTGCTTGGATTGTTACACATTATTGATGGCAAGCGCCATGAACACTTCCAGATTTTGCGAGAACTTTCATTTTTCAACTTCTATTTCATCAGTGACTCCACCACACCTACCGTGTGATAGTTTTCTTTGCATGCAAGGAGTATGTTATACTTTCACAAGCATCATCCAAATGTGGTTCACGTTCAAGGCATTCACCAGACATGGTAAAGCAACATTTGGCGGCAGTTGCAGCAAATAGAGCAATGTAACAGTCGAAAAAGCAACCAATCTGCGATTGTACAGCAAAATCCCATTTTTGCAGCTACTCTGACGCCACTGCTGTAATATAATATGTAGAAAACAGACAGCCTAAGCTAATGATCAAAGAACTGCTCAGTGACAACAGAAATTCAGACATGTGATCAAACAACCGCTCAGTGATCCACAGATCCAGACGTGATGCTGCAGCAACTGTGGAATTCCTTTAACGTGTTTTCACAGTACACCCATGTGCACAAGAAATCTAACACTATAGGGTATACCATTTGGGCAGCTGCTTTGGTGCTGCTACCACTGCCAAAGTCCTGCACCCCTCAGTCAGTCAATAGGCACTGAAAGTACTGGATTTGCATGCAAGTAACACGACCACAAATATGATGCAACGAGCGGCTTTTGGTCTCTCCTAAATAAAATTTAATGTGATTATATGTTCACGAACCCGAATATAATGCGAGGCGCGTCCTGAGGCTGGAAATTTCAAGGAAAAAAAGGCAATATCCGTGAAAGTGAGCCATCAAGTATAGGGTGTGTCCTTCTACATTGAGCTTATTCCAATGACAAAATTCAGTGAGGCACCTGACACAGCCACCAACTCCACACCCCCTCACCACACATTCGTGCTGAGCCCCAACCCACACGATGGACTCCCATGTCTCATGTGAGCAGTGAGTGATAATCCTAACATACAGCTTGTTTGAAAGCAGAACCAAACAGAGTTCTGCAAACGCCACATTCGAGTTGAGGCTATATTCACAGCATAGCTGCAGTGCACGCTTGCTTGCTGTAGAGACTACCATCATAATAAACATGCACGGCCATTGTTGACATTGTAGCATCGCCTCAGCGGGTTAAGATACGATTTGTTGCCCTTTTTGCACATAAGCACGCGTCTATATTGTGCGAAATTAGGGCACCACAGCTGCACCACTCGTTTCAAGCACAGTACTCAAACCACACATTCAGCGCTGAACCGTGGGCGGTCGACGCAGTCACATTTTTGTGACTTGTAGAGAGCAGCACATCCCTCGACGTCCGTTATGCTAAGGCGGACACGGCGACGCCACATCGCGGTTCGCTGAACTGCGCTGCCGAGGCGCTACGCCACTTCGACATTTCAATCGTCACCACCTCCGCATTGTCAAGGAACACGGATCACAAAACGCAGGTTCTGTATTGCCAGAGCTCACCGAGGCCAAAGCCGCAGTGCCACACAAGCACTACTCACGGCTTTCCGCCAAGTAACACAGAACCTACAACAAATACACAAGCAACGCAAGCACAATCACACACGCAATGTTGAACAACGCGCGGTCGGCGCGGGCCAGAGAACGATCACGCCGAGAACGAACGCGCCATCCCATGCCGTCGTCACTTTTAGCGCCACCATCGCGCCTTCTCAAAAGTCCCTAAATGATCGTGTCCTTAGGTGCCTAGTATCTGGTCACGTGAGGGATTTTTGTACGACATTTAGACGCACGCGGTGGCCATGGGTGTCAACAAAATTTCATTTTAACGCGCTTACGTTAAGGGCCCCGCGTCTCAGAAAATCCGGTGTCGCCTCCCTGTGAGCGAAAATCCTGTATATATTTAGGTATATGTATATGCTACGCCTTGACATGCTGTATACGACTAAAGTTGCACATACCTTGTCTTACATTCTTGTCAAAGTTATTCCTCGAAATTTGGAGTATGACAGCCCACAAACAAATGCCATGACACAAAAGACCGACAGCGCATACCTTTTATGTTATATCTTCTCAAACTGAAATATTAAAAGTGCGAAACAGTAAGAGAAACCTGATTTTTTTTTTTTTTTTTTTTTTTTTTTTTTTTTTTTTTGTGCGGCTGCGCATAATCCCTGGGATCGGCCCACGGAAGACGCCGCGTTTCTACCAGAAAGCTCGCCTTCATGCATAGCGTTCGCCGCCAGCGGTTCTTTATTCTATGGCCAGCGTCTCCCCATAAACATTACGGTTACATAAGGCCCGGCTGTCCGTAGAACCAAGGTTACTTAATTGTTACTTCAATATGATACTTAGCACCACGACCTACTGGAACTGCGTTCAGTAGTTCAGTAGGCCGTGCTTTGCACTGTTACAGTGCTAAGTGTCATATGGAGCGATGCGAACCATAACACTTGATCTTGATGCGGAATTTGAGCAAAATCAAAACAAAAGAAAATGCTCTCTCTCTCTTTTAATGCAGGGAGGCTATTTGGTTGGTCTTTATTCTATGCTATGCGCATGGACACTGTCACTGCGCATGACCAGGACTGGCTTGGCTTCGGCCACGTCGGCTGCTTTGGCAGCCGCTGCCTCCTATGTCATGGTATCAATGGTTTCTTGACGTCGTCTTTATTGCTTGCCCCGTTTTAACTATTCCTGCTGTCTTCATATCTTGTCAGCTAGTAACGTGAGTATTTCTGACAACAATGCGCCCATTTTTCGCTTTCCCAAAAGCCTTGTTGTCGGGTCCTAGACTGCAGCCCTACTCGTGTAGTTTAGCTAGGTATTCCACTTCGTTGAAGCCAGCTGTAACGTCCAAGTAAGTGTTCAAGAACTTATATGATTCATTAAGCTATCACTTCATGAGTGTCTTTTTTTTTCCAGACCTCGTTTTTATATAGATGCGCTAGATTACAAAATTCACGTGGAAATTGTTGGTAATGGGCCTCGTCCGGTCGTCTTGCTACCCGGTGCGATTGGTAAGTAGCAGTAGTAGTTGGTTGTTTTCTTTGGTAAAAGAACAAGATTCCTGCTGGCCGGACTATAACTGCCTAGCTGAAGCGGCTTCAAGAGAAAGTGGTATGGGAGTAAAGGACTTCACGTTGCCGGCGTCGTCGCTAAAGCTTGGCGAATCTTTGGCTTCGTATATCGCGTCCCACAAATTCACTACGGTCCTGCGGTGCTACGAGTCCTCTACACCCAGTGGCGCACCGACGGGGGGGTTTCGGGGGTTGTAACCCTGAGGCCGAGTTATCAACTTGACAACGCGAACGTTGTCAACTCTTCCACGACTGTCCCTGTAATGGACCTCAAGCCCGCCCTAAAGAAAAAGCTCAGGGCTTACTGGCAGCGGTTGTGGGATAGAGAAACAGAAAATAAACTACACGTTATCAAACCGTATCTTGGCAACTGGCCGCCGTATCAAAGAACCGCCGCACAGAAGTAACACTTTGCAGACTTGGGATAGGACACACATACAGTACACACGCTTACCTCTTGTCCGGTGGTGATCCACCCACGTGTGATGAATGTGGTGAGCCGCTTACCGTGCTTCACGTCCTGCTGCAATGCACGGAATTAAACGCTAATAGGAAAAAGCACTTTCCATTACCACAACAACAGCAAATTCCACTTCACCCTCAAATGATCTTACGTATAGAACCTCTCTTTAATTACCAGTCCTTGTTCGAATTTTTAAAAGATGTACACAGGTTTCATGTTATAGCCCCAGGAAATCCGTAGCACGGCCTCCTAACAGAGGTTTCTGCTGCGGTAGCTGCATTACAGAAAGCACCTGCCTCCCAGCCTTTGGGCTCAAAGGCCTTAAGGAGGCATACATGCTTATTTCCATATTCTTGCATTTTAGCCTCATGATCACTTGTCATTCGTACTGTACCCATAGACCACTCCACATATCACTGTCATAATTTTATACTATATATCGTTTTACGCTTCTACGATAGCGATTGATTTTAGGCCACTTTACAGCCATGTTACATCCTATCATCGCAACTAATCAATCAGCGCTTAACACAGCATTATCAGTCATGGCGCTCTTTGGCCATACCTGGCCCTTGCGCGACAAAAAACCACATATCATCATCATCATCTAATTTAAGGTGCTGGCGCACAGAAAGTTGCCGCTCGCGCACGCTAGAAATTTGGGCGGCTGTACATACTATCGGCGTCAAATGAAACACACACACACAAAAAAAAATAGGGGGTTTTACATGCCAAAACTGCCATCTGATTGTGAGGCGCACCACATTGGGGGCTCCGGATTAAATTGGACCACCTGGGGTTCTTTAATGTGCACCTAAATCTGAACACGCAGGTGTTTTCTGCATTTCGCCCCCATCGAAATGTGGCCGCCGTGGCCGGGATTTGATGCCGTGACCTCGTGCTCAGCAGCCCAACACCATAACCACTCGGCAACCACGGTGGGTTGACACGAGCACCAGAACCAGAATAAAAATGAAAATATCACAGTATTAGGGGGGGAGCATCACCACGCAGTGCGGTGAAATTGGATGTGTGTGCCTATCAGTGGTGATGACTGAATGGTGCGCGCTGTACCTTCAGTTATGCTTCGGCCACGCACTGCGCTGTTCATGTTTAATTTGATGCCGATAGTATATACATACATACATACATACAAACAAAATGCTGTAATATTTTGGTGGGAAACATTTACATATTGCATGGTTATCACCATTCTGCTTGCACATTTCATAATTCTTAGTTGTTTAGGACCTCCCAACTGTGTCTTTTGTTTTACAAGCACATTGTGAAAACAAATATGCACTTTAGCATGGCAGAAAGCGCCTCCATAGGTGTACCTAGAACACATGCAAGTTTTTGAACAACTTCACTTGTCGCAGTTGTTTGGGAAAATTAAAAGCTTTTGTATATGGTGCCATTAGTTATTGTAATGAATGGGAATAATGCTATAAAAGTCTTTGAGAACCACCGTGGCATACCTCTGGCTCTCTGTCGAAAAAGAACAAGGGGAAGGCAAAAACATGTGTGCATGTGAAAGAAGCGGTTTCGAGAGGCAATCAGAAAAAAAAAAAAAAAAAAAATATTGGAGATAAACAGTGTAAAAAGGCATTCTGGCCTGACTTATCTGGAATGAAAACATTAATTAGTGTTTTTCTCAAAACCACATTTTTGTAGACAGAAAGACTTTCCTAACAATTGCATGCTGAACCTATGAAAAAAAAATATATATCTGCGAGTCTGTCACAATATCTGTCACACCTACTGAACAAAAAGAAGCTTGTTTACTTCAGAGCTTGTGTGTTTATAGACAAGTTGTCTAAGAAGACTCGTCGAAATTTGAGCCTCATTCTTAGAAAATGCTTTTCGAAGGTATGATTACAGCCACAATTCTTGTTCTGGTTCAGAATAAAATGCAGTGTATCTAAAATAACATAGTTCAGCTGCGTACCCAAAAGAAAGTGTTCAAGAATTTTCCTTCACCAAAGCCAAAAATTTTTGTAATTCATATCCCAATATCCTAAATCATTTCAATATTTGTGTAATATAGGGTCTTAAAAAACAGCCTGAAAATTTTGATCGTACTTACGTAAAAAGCAGCAAAGCTAGAGGCAACAGTAGTTCAACATGTTAGTCGGCTGCTCATTCCTGCTTAAGTTCCTCAATGCTGTTTATCTGAAGTTGCTGCCACGCGTGCATTCTTAATGACCATTAACCATTGCAATGACAATAGTTGTTTATTTTGCTAATCTTAATGTCATCAAGAAAAGTCATTTAGCAGGCAAAAGTTAAAGAAATCCTGCAGAACATTAATAGGCACATTTTAGTTGTGTAGAATTATTTCATATACTTCAGAAATATGTTTATCATGTGCAGCTGTAGCTGCCAACTTGGGAGCGAGAGTATACACATTCGATGGCCGAATGAGTTGTGAGAAAGCACTACGCAAGTGCATAAATTGCAATAAAATTTAAGGCATTTAACAGTTCACGTGATTTGATGTATTGCAGCAGTATATTAATATCAGTTTCCCTGTATTTTCCAACATACATTGAATTGTTTTTGCAAAATCAGACCTGCCAATGCCTTTTTTTTGGGGGGGTTGAACTATGCAGCACATAGTTTTTCTTCCTTTGTTTCTATTCTCCTCCAGGTTCCACCCGCACGGACTTTGCACCTCAACTTGAAAAATTAAACAAACAGTTGTTCACAATAATTGCATGGGATCCTCCTGGTTATGGCTTCAGCCGACCACCAGAGCGAACCTTTCCTGTTGATTTTTATCATAGAGATGCTCGAGTGTTGGCTGAAGTCTTGCATGTAAGTTTATCATTATTCTGATTATTCTGTTTTGTGTAAATGTACTTGTCGAGGCGCTTGACTTTAAACGAGCTTGGCAAGATGCTAAAGATACCTGCCCTTTTGCTAGCTGATGTTGCCGGGAACATCTTATGTAAACTGTTACTCATTTAGGTGCAGCAGGAAACTGACAATTGAAAGTTTTGGCTTGTCCGTAAACATATTACCATTTGCGGAACATCAGGTTACCTGTAGCCATGGATGGCAGTAGCAAGACTGGTAGTGACATCTTGTGTTACTTTGTCCAACTGCAATGCGTTAGAACTATTTTTCTGTGACATGGGTGGTTTCGTCAATGGAAACAATAAAAATGGAGTGCATGTTAACAGTTGTGTCGCTGCCGTCTCTCTACACCAGCAGCTAAGTATAATATGGCTGGACACTGCACTAATAGGTTTAGGTCCTCTATGGTTAAACTCTGTGCTACAAATTGGCACCTCAATATGGTCACTCATGCAGTAGCTCAGTATATTGTAAACTGCATTACGTATACAGACAAAGCCTGTCTGCTGTCTCTCTAGAAATTGCTTCTTCCCTGTGGCTTGTCCGCGTCCATACCGTCGTTTTTGGCTGTCTGGTATCAAGGGGGCATATGTTTATTAATATGCATAACCATGTTTATTAGCAGCATTCCTTCACTCGTCGCAAGCATTTAGTGTCAGCTCACAAATAACAGAAGCTATTACCAGCAGCGAGCACAGTGACAGAGCAAGCAAATGCTTAAAAATGTAAAGAAAGGCATCCTGTTGCAGTCAGTGCTGTGCTGAGGCATGAAATCACCTGCATCAAACACAGTAACAAGCATGTGTGTTCAAGAATGGCTCTATAAAATTGTGTAGCATTGTGGCAGTTACAAGGTATGTGATGGTGCACAGCACATTGCTACAAGTATTGCAGCACATCTTCAGCACCAAACAGCAGAATCGTCAATGTCAAGGGCATTTTTCAGAACATTTTCATATCACAATCTGCAGCTAGAGGTATTGTGCCTTTACTATCATTGCAAGCAGATGACATTGTCGTCGACATTAGGTACTGTGGGCTTTGTGGCACTACATTCATCTTTATTTTCTCTGCCTCCAGCCCTAGCTTCAACATCACAGCACAGTTTCTATGAAAAAGCTCTGGTGAAATAAAACTGTAAGGTGAAATTAAAAAAAAAAGAAGCTGCAATGTAGCCTGGTCGTTCTGCAGCAAAAAAAAAAAAAAAAAAAAAAAAAAAAAAGAAAAAAAAACTTCAATAGGAATTCGTATTACTTTTTGTAAGTAATACCACATGCTGGAATCAGACCAGCGCACTCCAAGTTAAACGCTCTGAGCCACACAAACATACAAAAAGACACACACAGCATGAGAACAGGCAATGTCTTTTGCATAAGTTCTTTTGCCTCAGTAGTGTGTTTAACTTCAACATGTGCGACCAACTATTGTCCCAACCTTAGCCCTTATAGCCAAGGCGTGTTCATATTCTCAGCAAGTTCAATCTCCATTCATAATAAAAAATATGCAGCCACTTTTCAACTGAACATTCCAGCTCACCAGTAGGCTTATACGCATGGTGGACTGCCTATAAAGTGTCTGACGGGCGCTTTCGAAAGTACGCTTGGGATACAGTAGCAAGCGACCACATTTTGCAGTAAGGATAGCTGAAGCGGCAATTTTCCTTTTTTTCGGGTGTTACGGGCGCTCTAATGTTACAAAAGAGAGAATCCACGTAATATATTTAAATGCAGAGCATTGCTGGCCAAGGTAGATAGTGCTGGCGGCAACGCCGGGTTTAGTCCTGTGCGACGTTGGCGTTACACTCCTACGCTGCAAAAGATAAGAAAGAATTCAATTGAGTACAAAATGCACACGGGAAAAGGCTCTCAGCTATAAAACAAAGAAATCACTCTGGTTGGCAAGTCTGCTTAGACAGCATTAAGGTGTAATGACCTCACAAATGTGACACAAATTTTTCGGCAAACAGACAAACAATCAAACAGCAATACCATATGTAGGAGCTAACAGCAATCCTCGCCGTGAGCTACCTCTTTTCTAACACATTTCCCCAGCAACTACAATATCGAAGCTGTCCTCGGGCAAAAAGGATATAGCTGTTAAAGAAGCATTTGCCTGCATTCATTCCAATAAATCAGCATGATTTAGACTTCTTACAACGAGGCGAGGCGAAAACCTCGTACTTAAAAAATAAAGATCAACAACAGTTCTGCATGAAGCAACTAGCAACTGTTAAACATTTGCGAAGCCATGTATAAAATAGATCCAAAAACAGGAACTGCGTGACAGTTGGCGCGACGATTCAGTGGGCTGCATGAAATCAACAAAATCAGTCCTTGCAAGCCTCTGCAGCTTTAACACACAAAACGATGCACTACAGTCGTGCTCGAGCAACACGGTAAATAAGTGGCAAATGGTTGAAGTGGCAAGTGGCATTTAGCACCAAAGCGAAATGCCTCCTGCATGCTGCATTGCACACAAACCGAACCAAAACATTTGTAGGCTGTGACCAGCTTTGTCGCTTATCCATGGAAACATGATTGAGTGCAACAAACACCGAGATGACCACCAAGAAAGCACGAGAACAAAAAACTTCCCACCGAATGGCGACAATCCATTGCTGCCGTTTCTCCTGCTGATGTGAAGCCTCGCTGGAAATGATTAGAACCGTGTTGCCGGCAAGTTTGTACTGGTATTTGAGCACCCCACCATGCAACAATTGCTCTTAAGCACGCCTTAAAGCTTTGGCCACCACACACATGCAATGGATGTTGCTATTTCGTCCCAAAAAAGTCAATCAAGCAGAGAAGCACGAGCAACGACGCAGAAAATTATGGCAGACGGCTGCCTCCTTTCCCGAGTACATTTAGCAAGACCGCTACCACTGGCGTGCAGTATGCATATGCAGCTGAGGCTCAGTACAACAAATGTGGATGTAATAAATTATCGGATATAACAAAGAAAATATGTTTCTTGGCGATATGAAGATGCAACAAGTATTGCTTATAACGAATATTGGATATCACGAAGGTATTTTTGTATTGGATGCTGCTTCACTATAATGTGGTCTAACTGTAATTATAGTTTGGCATTTGATTTTGCTGTGGCTGTGTTGTGAAGGCAGCAATTTTGGTACAACTTTTGTGTCGCTTTAAGTCGACGCTGTTATGAAGAGCTGAAGGCAGTCTTTGAACTTTGTAAAACCCCTGGACTATTGCAAATCAATACTGTTGTTTCATAAATCATTTTTAACTACAAAAAAAAGCCCTCCAAATTTTATTGCTTTCCATATACTACTCCCATACTTCAAACTTCGTGTGTAATTTATAAAGGGTTTTCAGACCCGCCGTGGCTGCTTAGTGGCTATGGTGTTGGGCTTAGCAGCCCAACCCCGTAAGCATGAGGTTGTGGGATCGAATCCCGGCCACGGCGGCCGCATTTCGATCGGGGTGAAATGCGAAAACACATGTGTACTTAGCTTTAGGTGCACGTTAAAGAACCCCAGGTGGTCGAAATTATTCCGAAGTCCCCCACTACGTCGTGCCTCATAATCAGATCATGGTTTTGGCACTCAAAACCCCATAATTTAATTTTACAAGGGTTTTCTGCTATTAAATACGGCAATGCTTATGTGCAATGTGACGCTAGTGTGTAAGCCTATTTCCTCCAGACATTTTTCAATATATTAGCCTCTGTGATAAGCTATTTACGAGAAATGGCGTTAGCCCATAGAAAACCATGCCTGTTTCGAGCTTGAAGCACCCTCATATCATTACTGCTTTGCAAAATATTTCCTAATAGTATATTTTTCGTAATGAATACAAACATGAAAGGCTTGAACAGCAGTATTCAGAGGCACAATGGGGTTCCTATGACATTTTGTGATGCTTAACTGTTAGACCTCTTAGTAATGTGCTTTACAAAAACTTGGATCTGTTAGTCGAACACAGCTTGTAGAGTAACTCAGCGCTAGTATCCAGTCATCAGGACAAAGAGAAGAATTCACACATGCATCATGCATGTGCATCCTCATGTGTGTGTTCTGGTGTATCTTGAGTCATTCCAAGTAATGGTAATCTGAACAAAAAATTCATGTATAATTTTTTTTTTACAACTTAACAGAAATGTTCATATTTGCAGAAAATGGGGCACAAGCAATATTCTGTCGTTGGTTGGAGCGATGGTGCAAACACAGGCATGATACTAGCAGCCATGTACCCAGAGCGCATTCAGAAACTTGTTGCTTTTGGAGGTAATGCTTTTGTCACTGAGCATGATGTTCAGCTTCTCGAAGGTGAGAATAATTACATTTTTACTTTGTGTGTGTGCATGCATGCAGGCATGCTCCCTCTGGCGGTGGCTGCGTATTATGGCGCGGCTGAACGCAGCCGCCCGGGCCCTATTTTGAAAGCAATCTGCAACGGCTATGTGCACACCGAGGTATCATGGTTTTGTGTGCGCTGTGTTCTCGTCACTTGGTTCACGTTTAAGCTAGAGGCAGCACTAAGGTCAATTCACGCCAGCGTTTTGACAGTGAGTGTCCGCGGTCATGGAGTGAGGTGTGTTCGTGTTTGCTTGGTGCGTGCGTGACACCATGCTTGTTAATTTAATTTAGTAAGCGAATGTTTGCAACTTTACACAGCCGATAAAACCACTATCATTACTTCATATAGCTGTCTAATAATTTGCTATCGCAAGCAATGCTTCGCCTTTCAGGCGAAACTGCTAAATCTTGTTCGTGTGTTATGTTATTTAAGGGTGGGCAAATATTCGAAACTTTCAAATAACGAATCACATAGTGTCCTATTCGTTTCGGTCTTCGAATCGAATAGTCACTATATGTAATTGGGAATATTTTTCTAATATTTCAATACGTCAACTGCACCCAATTAGACAAAGTTTGAGCAAAAGTACGGTAAATTTTCAACCCCGCAGGCATAGTACAGACATAAAACATTAGAACTTGCGTACTGGAGCAAGCTATGTCGCTTAGGCAGCCATACTTTACAGGCTATACAGCGATCATTCACACTGTCTGAACAGGGGCGCAATATTGTACGTGTTCCAAAATGGAACGGAGGCGGTCCGTTCCATCGAGCCGCACACGATTGGTCAATTTGATCATCACGGTTCAAATTGACCAATCGTGTGCGGCTCGATGGAACGGACCGCCTACGTTCCATTTTGGAATGCGTACAAGATCGCGCCCCAGTTTTGTCCATCCGAAGGAAACTATTTGTTTGCTCCTTGTGATTTATTTGTGCTTTTAATAAGCAACGCTTCATAATGTACTACGTAATGACAGAAACTTGCTAACTTTAATTGTTTTAGGTTAGTTGTGGTAATGGTCTTTCATTATTTGTAAACTATTTAAAAACTATTGGATATTCTATTTGATTCACTTCTGGCGCACTATTCGATTCAGTCTCAAAATAACTATTCGCACACCACTATTATTTATATATCTTGCGGTTGATACGAAATAAAAATTGGTTGTTAGCACTTTGTGTGTCACCCTTCACTTTGTCTTGTCATCTCCGCTGTTTGTTTTCATTTCACTGTGCACCAACCGGTCCATGTCGGAACAATAATGTAATCTTAATTGATTACATTGCTGTGACCAGAAAAATGAACAACAGTTACGGCAGCAGTTTGATCCCCTACAACCATAGAGAGCCGCATGTAAAAGGTAGCCAGATAGGATGAAGCTACAGGAAGGTGCCCCAATAATTGGCAATTTTATAAATGTGATGTAGTGAACGTAAATTACTTTAGATATTGCTGCAAATTAGAGGCAGTGCTTAAGGATAAAAGAAAAAAAAAAAAAAAGGCAGGCTCTGAAAAGGTGTTTTACTTTACATGACAAAATGTCTGCTGCAGAAGTTTTGTAAACACTGTCTTCTGAAAGTCTCCCGGCTTACTTCTAGCTCTGTCTGAATATTGTGTTTTATTGGGAACTGGAAGAAATGTTTAATTTTGAGGGGATAGAAAGCCCACTGCAGTAGGAGCAGCACAGCAGTATTTCAGCAACCAACAGTGAAAACTTTTTTTTAGATGGTCTAAGAACTAGAAAAAGTGACATGGGGGTAATGACAGAATTTCTTAGCGGGTATGCTGAATAATCTGAAAGTTTCATGACACTACTTAAATTCTTGATTAAGCCAATAACATTTCAACATCCCTCTAGTGCATGCGTGCTAGAGGGATGGTGCCAAATGTGTCACAAATGCAAAGTGAACTGCTAATGAACACAAATCTAAAACAGCTGATTTTCAAATGTGTTTCTGGGAAATGTAATTAATATGTCAAAATTACTTAAAGTTCTTTTTCTGCGTGTAACTATTAAGAATAACAGACTTACTCTTATTTCTATATACGTCATTTCTATGTCAAAGCATGTCTTGTTAAATGGAAGCTTTGAAAACTGGAATTTGACATTGTAACTTTCATTTTAAAAACGTTCTCTGGTGCACGAGAAGCACAAAAAAATCCCAGGATTCTACTGGAAACGGGGACTTTATTTTCATGTACTAATGAAGGGTAACAATTCTTGATTAAGCTGATAACATTTCAGCATCCCTCTAGCGCATGTGTGCTAGAGGGATGCTGCCAAAGATGTCACATTTGGCAGCATCCCATGTGTGCCAAACATCCGCATGCGTGCCAAATGTGTCACAAATGCAAAGTGAACTGCTAATGAACACAAATCTAAAACAGCTGATTTTCAAATGTGTTTCTGGGAAATGTAATTATTATGTCAAAATTACTTAAAGTTCTTTTTCTGCGTGTAACTATTAAGAATAACAGACTTACTCTTGTGTCTATATACGGCGTTTCTGTGTCAAAGCATGTCTTGTTAAATGGAAGCTTTGAAAACTGGAATTTGACATTGTAACGTCCATTTTAAAAGGCTGTCTGGTGCACGAGAAGCACTAAAAAAATCCCAGGATTCTACTGGAAGCGGGGACTGGGGAATTTATTTTCATGTACTAATGAAGCGTAACAAAGTACATTGCATGTTTAAAATTCCAACTGTTGTGTTTGCAATTGGTTGCACTTTTATTATGCTTTGTGCTTTCAAGCTATCAATAAAGAAGTTCGAACTGTTGCAGGCTTCACCAGCAGCATCATAATATGAGTTTAGAGCTTGATGCTCTGATATCTATACTCGAAAACAAGCAATTTGCTAGAAGATGTGGTGAGAATAAACCTAAGAACCAGTGTGTCAGAATGGAGCAAAAACGAAAAAGGAAACAAAGCTATATTTTTGACCGGAACAAAAAAGTAACCGAAACATTATTTTTCTGTTTTTTTTTTTAAATCGGTTTTCGGTTCAAGGGGAAAGTCGGCAATCCGCGACAACCGATGTCAGGCAACGTCAGAATTAATGCATATCTCACGGGTCCTCATAAGCGCGTATCTCACGCAGCAATAGTGTGAGCGATAGCCGGTCGAGCGCTCCACTAATCTAAGCCTGCTGCTGAAAGCACTAGCAGATTGGCATCGTAGCGGGGGAAACCCGTGGCTTGCGCACTAAGAGCTTCTCATTTCGTTTTCTACGGGTACAACGCTTTTCTACCGAAGTTTAATCCTTCGTTTGTGTTCGTTTAAGTTAGTTTTAAGTTAGTTTTTTAACAGCGGTTTCAAATTACAGCGAGTACACTCGATGACATGCTGCTTCTGAGATCATGCTCAGTGCCTTGACTCAAGCCGCTGAGCATGATCTCAGAATTCACTTTTTTTGAAAAATTAATGCTATGTTTTTATCATTACTTTGCTTCGAAAAATTTTTGCAAGTGAGCCAAAACTGTTATGAACCGTAATGGATCATTTTTTCTTCGTTCCGGAGCAGAACCGGAACGGAACTTCTTTCAGTGGAACAAAACTACAACCAGAACGAAAAATATTTTGTTCTGACACCGTGCTAGGAACTGCTTGCTGCATGTGAATATTAACCTCTTAGCACAGCCCGATTCAACCCACTGTCCCTGTGTTGGGTCATGCATCTTATTTCTGGCCATTGTAAGCAGTGCCAACTAAGTAACTCTGAGTCTGTCAGGGGCGCGATCTTGTACGCGTTCCAAAAAGGAACGGAGGCGTTCCGTTCCATCGAGCCGCACACGATTGGCCAATTTCAACCGCGACGTTCAAATTGACCAATCGTGTGCGGCTCGATGGAACGGAACGCCTCCGTTCCATTTTGGAACGCGTACAAGATCGCGCCCCAGGTTTCATATGAGCTGTCTTTTGTAAGTTTACTTGCTTATCAGCTCAAAAGCTGCCATGACGCTGTTTCAGCCACCAGGAACATTGACAAATGGAGTGAAAAGATGCGGGCTTCGATGGAAGCTATGTATGGGACTGAGCACTTTGGCCAGCTGTGGTCCAGATACTGTGACTTTTACCAGGACCTACTGCACAAAAATCATGGCGAAGTGTGCCGCAAGGAGCTGCCACTAATAAGGTGCCCTACACTAGTAGTGCAAGGAGGCAAGGACCCACTGGTGCCAATGCATCATGCTCTCTACTTGCTGCAACACATTTCAAAAGCAAAGTAAGAGCACCCGCTGGTTGTGTTCAGTTTCTGCTTTTGCCATTGTCACATTTCTTTTGCAATAGTAGCAAAAGCAAAGAGCATGTTAAAAAGAGCATGTTACAGCTTCCTTTAACCATTGGTGTCCTGTGTTGCTCATGGCGCTTAAAAGAAGTTTTGTTTGTCACCTTTATGTTGTCGTAAAAAGTTCAGTGCCATTTTTTGGCCTAGAGCAGTAGTAAAGGCTTCTAAACAAGAAACGGACAGTACCAGTGTTCCTTGTGTGACCACAGCTAGGTGCTTGCTTTCAGAGTGCTAAGAAGCAACCAGCAGCTTCTGTACAGCAATGTCTGCTAAAAGGTTCAGGTCTTTGAATACATTTTCATCCCGTTTATTGGAATAAATGCAAAAGTGCTACTTTTAAATACAAAGTCTTCTGCAATGGTCAAGCTGCATTTGGCATACAGAACTTCGCTAAAGCATAATGTCCAGATGTGTATCCAAATTACGTGGGAATGTTAGCTGCTGCAAACTACAGAAATCTTATGTGTAAAAATTCTGCATCTTTAATGTGAAGCATGATGGGCATCGATCCGCAGGTTTGTACGTGCGTTGGGGTTGGTAGTATGGTTTAATTTTGAGAAAGTAGTGGCAATGAGCACCATTCTGCTCCATGTAATCAAACAATAAATCGCAACATGAAACCAGTAATGTTAATGTCAGATCTTAGGTTTCTCTAAAATGCACACACCTCTTCGTCAAATACCGCATAATATTCAACGGCTTCTTTGATTTTATTAGTTTTTTTATATTTGCACTACCCTGTTTTGGTGCCACTGCTAATGTGCCCATTCTTGGCCAATATTTTCCGCCAGATTAGGTATGTGCCACTGTGACACAGGGCATATGAAATCCTTAAATGTATTCAGATATATGTCGCACTTCTCTGTGTACACACTTCTCGTCTCCATTCTTTACTCGACAAAGATTAAACCTTGCTTTTGTACTCGTGACAGTGCTGCGTCTACGTCTCACAGTGTGCATCTTCCTGAATTAGTGTTCGCATTTCTGCATAGCTTAAGAATGGTTTAGTGCATAAACATGAACATTGCATGAGCACGACCCATGAATGACTCTCCTTCATCTCAACACACCATCATCACTTGTACAAATTCATCTGTATTTATCATCATCATCAGCCGCACAGCTTGTTGTTCTTTGTTGTAGCTCGAGCTTGGCTGGAATAAACGGTTCCTTATAGACTACACATTGCATTGGAGGAAATTGCATTGCATTGGAATTCTACGGGTTGCATTTAGCTGTATAGCATTTAACTGCATATTTTTGAAACACTCAACTCTAATACATTTGAAATATCAAAAGCCATTGAGCTGCGCAAACCACATTTGAGAACATTTGTTCAAGGTACGCTCTTTGCAGGGGTGGGACTGACCAAAGTCATTTTGGCGCAATTTCGGAAGCAGGTAAAAATGCGTTATGGAGCAGGCTAAATTTCATTTTGGAACAATTTGGAGCAGATAAAATTTCAATTTGAAGCAGTTTGGAGCACGCCAATCTGAATTTTTGTGGAATAATGGAATACGGCAGCGCACTTGGAAGCCACGACCCAACACAGAATAAACCAATCTGAAGCTCGTAGTAGAAGCGTAACTTGTAGCTATATATATATATATATATGGAAGCTTTCTTGTAAAGCTGGAAACATCAGTTGCACAATGATCAAACTATATATTTCAGCGCCTACGCTCAGACGATAGCGGAAACTGTTCTCAAATTATCCGGTCCAATCAACGCTGTAACATAATTTCTGTGTCACCATATGTCACCGCAGAACATGAGAGCCACAATCAACCCTGGGCTGGTATAATGTAAAACTATTCCAGTCTGTTTTTGTTGCGATAACAATTATATGGACACTCCAGGCGCATTTCTGGCGTCGCCGTGATGTTCCATAGAAAGTCCAGGGGCACGTAACATCATCGCCGCTTGCTGTATACTGTATGTACAAGTGAAAGTGTGAGGATGAGCCGACAAGGGTGAGCCTACGATGGCGGCTCAATCTCGCGTGCGTGGGAGGAAAGCGGGGAGGAAGCGCACCGTCTTCTATTGCGCGCAAGGCACCGGGGGAAGGGTCGTTAACTCCGGCGGCTGCTGCGTGTGGCGCGGCCGCACGGGCCCTATCTTGAAAGTGATCTGCGACAGGGACATAGTGCGAGTGCTATATAGAGCACAACCTGCACATCAAGTATGCAGACGAGTTCAACAAAGTTCGAGTGCGAGTGCGAGTACATAGAGCTTTGTGTGCGCTGTTTTTCGCCGCTTAGTTCGCGTTGAAGTGAGGCAGCACAAAAGTGAATTCACGCGCTGCTGCAGCCGGGCTTGCTGACTCGAGCGTTTTCACAGCGAGTTTCTGCGGTATATAGGGTGTGCGCGCGTGACGCCAGACTTGTTAATTTAGTGAGTGAACACATGTTTACAAGTTTATACGGCCGATAAAAATACTATCCTTGCTTCTTATAGATGTCTACTAATTTGCTATCGCAATCGATGCTTCACCTTTCAGGCGATACTGCGGTGTTTTATTCCAAGTCCGCCATTAGCCCTTCGTGATAGGTCAAAATGGCTGATGCCTCACCCATATGGGCATAAAAACAGATTGGAATAGCTTTATGTTATACCGGCCTTGGGGACACAGACGCCTGTCCGCTTCACCCGCTGCAGCGCATGCCTCCAAAATATCTAGTTCGCTCGCAGTGCTCTCAGCCTACTTTTTGTTTTGCACCTCAGCTAGGGAGCGCTGCGTCGCTCGGCCCCCTCAACTGTATTCTAGTACACTCTAAACACAGCCGCCCTAGCCGTTCTGATAGCTGCAACAGCCGGCAGTGGCCGCGCGCACTGGCCACTTGCCGGAAGCGCTGAAAAGTCCAGTGTTATAAGCGCGAAAATTACGAGAAACTCTGCGGGAGGTGCCGTCATGCGGTGCGCGTAATATGAATGGCTGCACTCTTTTTCGGAGAACGAATCCGCTTGCTGTTTGTGGCCACTGCCGAAGCCGTGCAGACGCAGCGTGGTGCAATTTCGGTCAATTTTCTCTATTTGGCGCAGTTTGCCGTAGGAATTTGCGTCTGTATCAAAAATGCGCAATTGGCGCAGGAGTCCTACTTGTCTTTGTCAAAAGTACACAGGCTATGTTGCCTCTGACCACCAAGCTGACTGCAGGCTTTTTAAGGGATTTTCTGTGATTAGCCATATTCCAACACACTAGGGAATGAAAAGAACTCTTACAGGGTGCGTACAGGTCCTTGAAATCCTTGAAAACCCTTGAAATTGAAAAGTGCGTTTTCAAGGCCCTTAAAAGTCCTGGAATTTTTTTCCGTCCTTGAAAATCCTTGAATTTCGTGAGCAATGCACTCTGATATTGACATTGCGACCTCCTTTCTGTTGTAGATCGGCGCCGATCTGACAAATAAACTCCCCATGTCCGAAACAATACGCCGGCGCGAGTACACATGGTTCGGTTTTGCAGAACTGCACGGAAAAAATAAAAGGCTTCACCGCGTCAAGCCGCGAACGGAGCGAGCGACCGTGCTGCGCTTCGGTGCTGCCTCGGCTAGCAGTGTTTACGCTGCTTTCCTCACCCTATCGTTCGTTTCACTCCTCGCCCGTTGGTCTGCCTTTTCCCACTTTCACACTTGCGCGCGAGGTGAAGCTAGTGAAGCTAAAGAGGGCTATCTATAGTGGAGCAACTTTACCACTGATGTTCAGTGCCTTTGGGAGGAGGTTTGCTATAATATTATTTATGATAATATAAGTGCAATAACATTGCCGTATTTTCCGTTCTATAAGTCGCACCTTTGTATAAGACGCACTCCCCTCAAAACGGCAGTTTTTCCGGAGAAAAAGAAAACGCATATAAGTCGCACCGGTATACAAGACACACCTGTTTTTCGGTAAGCGATTTAATAAAGTGAGTCGCAGTATTGCCCGAAAGGCGAAGCATCAATTGCGATAGCAAATTTACTAGCAGAGAGCTATATGGAGTAAGGATAGTAGTTTTATCGGCTGCATAAATTTGGACACATTGGTTTACAAACTGAATTAACAAGCGTGGTGTCAGCGCGCACAAGAAAACATGAATAGATCACTCTGAATGACCGCAGACGATTGTCAAAACGCTGGCAGCAATCGCAGCCGCCGCAGCGGGCAAGGTTCGTGCGGTCTATCGCTTCAAAGGAAACAGCGGCGGATGCATAGAGCATACAAAGATCAGAACCGTGTGGAGATATGAGATGGTGTGGGCGACGGCCACAACCGGGCAAAGTAAGAACAGAGTTGTGCCCCCCCCCCGTCTTTCCCGCGCTGGATTCCCGCTTTCTTGCTTGCGCGTGGGAGATTGAGTAGCAAGTTCTCCTTACGCCCGATTGCAAGATATGCCTTTGGTGCCGGAGCACAGCGTCGCCCCGCCTCCCTCCCTCCCATAACCCCACAGCCTTTCGCGCGACGGTCGCGTTTCCTTTCGGCCGTGCGTTCGCTCTCCGTGATAGCGCGCGCGTCCCCCGTGCGCTTTCGCTCGCGCATGCGGCGCGAGGCGACGATTTTATCGCCCTTGGAATCTACACGGAACCTCACGGCGACGCCGACGCCAACGGCAGAACTCCGGTTGAAGTGTCTATATAATTGCTATCGCAGTAAAAAAGTTAAAGTGACGTTTCGCATCGTGAACGCGGGTCACGCGCAAGCGCATGGGTGCCATATATTTCCACTCCAGGTGCATTTCTGCCGTCGTAGTTCCGTGTAAAGTCCAATGGCGATAGCATCGTCCCCGCGCACCGTATGCTGTATGTACAAGTGAAAGCGTGCGACGGTGAGCCGAATAGCGCACAAGGGAGGAAAAGCAGGAAGGCTGCCCGGTAGGGAGGAGGGGCTGCCTGTACTTTCGTAGCAACTGCATAGTTTGCGCAGCGGCGTGCGCCGTATCTTGACAGCGAGATCTACAGATGCGACGACTTCGGGGTCGATCGACTGCGGTCGGCCTACCGCCGCATGTGTTGCTGCTCCATCCTTCTCGCATGGTGCTCGGGAACTCGATCACAAGAACCTGGCACCTCGATAGCGCGCACAGAACCCGTAGCAATTAAGTCAACCAGCGCACTTCGTTTGGCCATAACATCGGATCCGATTTTGACGGCAGTTTTTCCGAAAAAAAAAAAGAACGTACATAGGTCGCACCGTTCTATAAGACGCACCGACGAAAAATTAAGAAAAAAAACTCGTCTTATACACTGGAAAATACGGTATGCTGGATGTTTTGTTGTTATAGATGAACCAACCAAGCTAATACTGCAGAAGCCTGAGCAGCTGTTGTGAGTGTTCGTTGTGTTAACTTTTGATATTGCGGACTTGAGAAATGATGAAGACAAGGCATGTTTTACAAAGTGCAACATACATGTGTTTGTTATAATTTAATGAATGTGTAGCAAGACTACACCGAATGGTTTGGAAATGTTCGGGAAGCTTTCCAAGTTAATACTGGAGAAGTCAGAATAGCTGTTGGAAGCATTCATTGGGTTTTGCGAGCTATTTTTTTGGTAGTGTTGTGAACTTGCAAAGTGATCAAGGCTAGACATTGTTAACATCATTGGGATATGCATTTATTTTTTTTATTTTAGTGCGATAACCCTATGCTGAATGTTATGAATGTTTTTGGTGATTTATCCAGCCTATACTGGAGAAATCTCAGGCGCTGTTGTAAGCGTTCATTTTGTGTTAACTTATCAAGGCTAGACACTTTTATTGCAATTGTGATGTACATTTATTTATTGTAAGTGCAATAAAACTAGTCACTTTTGGGAATGTTAGAATACTACTTTGGATGCCGCTTTGAGTCCTTGAAAAACCTGTGGCAGGTCCTGGAATATCCTTGAATTTTTGCCTTGGAAACTTGTACGAACCCTGTCTTACCATCCAGAGGTCTCGACTGTCAAGAATGCCATGCTACATATGCCAAACGACATATGGTGGAGGCGCGGAGTAGCCTGTATACTTTTGACAAAGGCTGTATATGGAAGACATTTATCATCTTTGTAATGTTTTATAATAATTCCTTTTAATTTCAAATCAACTAGCATGCTGTCTCGATGCACTAAGGCAATGTATTACCTTAAAAATCAGTTTTTTGTATGGTTCCACGCTATCATTTTTTCACCTGGCAGTGAAAACAGAACTTGATTATAAGTTGACCACTTATATCAAGTGACACTGGGAATCTTGCATGACGCATTTGTTTCATTACAGCAATATGCTGAATATAATTATTTATTTCTTAAATTATTTTTTCCAGACTATATTTGGTTCCTGATGGAAAGCACAACCTGCACTTCAAGTATGCAGAAGAGTTCAACAAAGTTGTTACTGAGTTTTTAATCAGTTGATATGACTGAATCATACTAAACTAGCATGAGTGCAATTTCTTGCCTTCATGGCAAAAGGTGCAAATAAACCAATGGCTTAAATTTCTATCTGATAATCTTATGTGACTTGCCCTGTGTTGACAAAATAAAAGTACTATATGTCTTGCAAAGTGTGGTAAATGGTGCTTGCAAAATAAAAATAATATATGCCTACACATTTATAAAAAACAGTCAACTGCTCAAGTGTGTTTTTATGACTTGATTTTGATGCATGATGAGGAAAATCTTGGGGGGCAACATATTGATAACTATAAAGTTTGCTATGCATCTTTATCTCTTGCTGTACAAAGTATTCGTGTGTATACTGCTGGTGTGGGTAAAGCATTCTACAGACAAAATATTGCTTGCAATAAATTTATGCCGTCTTCATGAACTTTCAATCATTCCCCCCCCCCCCCCCCCCCCTACTACTGAAACCTGCAATCAAAAAGAGTTGACCACACGGGCACAGTTTTTGAAAACCAATTCGACCCTCGAAGGTTTAATAAACAAGAGGTTGTTAAAACATAAGCACTTGATCTAGGAAGCACAATAATTGTATCAAATGTGAACTCTACCTCTGATATGATAAGTTTTTAGGAAAGATAAGAAATTTGGCAATTATACTACTGTGAACCTATCTGAATTGTATGTTTGTTTTCTTCATTAACTTCATATGTCGTGTGTAATTTCAAGAAAATTGTTTACACAGTCACAACTCATTTAAAGCCAGTCCACATTCAAATTAAGCCGAACCTTTGATATGCTTGCATGTCTGTTAAGTCACATGGAGGCACTTTTTAAATTATCATAGACAGCAATGTCAACTTCCCCCTTGGTAATCCTACCGGAGAATATAAGGTTGAGAGAGCTGTAAACTGCACAATGCAGTTTTGGAATCAGCTACTGCCATAGAAATATTGATAAATTGGTAGAGCTACAAAAAAAAAAACAGCAAGTTCCTGACTTTTAGGGCTTCTTCACTGTGTGACAGGACACGTGGCACAAGAGCTTGTCCTTCTGTGAAAAGGATGCGCTGCAGTGCACACAGCAGGGGTGGGACTCCTGCGCCATTTTGATACAAATGCAGATTCTTGCGCCAAACAGAAAATTGACCGAAATTGTGCCACGCTGCGCCAGAACGGCTTCGGCATGTGTGCTCTGACAGTGGCCGCGAACAGCGAGCGGATTCGTTCTCCAAAAAAGAGTGGGCCGTTCACATTCCGCAGACCGCACGATGGTGCTTCCCGCACAGTTTCTCGTGATTTTTGTGATTTTAACACTGGACTTTTCGGCGCTTCCGACAACCGGTCACTCTTGGCTGTTGTCACTGCTGTCGGAGCGGCCAGGGCGGCTGTACTTAGAGTGTACTTTAGAATACGGTTGAGTGGGCAGAGCGGCGTGGCGCTCCCTCGCTGAGGCGCAAATAACGAAAAGCAGGCTTAGGGCACTGCGAGCGAACTAGATATTAGGGAGGCACACGCTGCTACGGGTTCAGCGGGCGGCCGTCTCTGTCCCCAGGGCCACTATACCGTAAAAATATTCCAATCTGTTTTTATGCCCACATCGGCGAGGCCCGAGACATTTTGACATATCGCGAAGGGCTAATTGCGAATTTGGAAGTCACAGTTTCGCCCGAAAGGCGAAGCATTGGTTGCGATAGAAAATTACTAGAGAGCTATACAAAGTAAGAATAGTAGTTTTATCGGCCGTATAAACTTCCAAACATTCTCTTACTAACTAAATTAACAAGCATGGTGTCACGCGAACACAAGCAAAAAAATGTGGTTGATCCCTCTTATATAGGAATCGGTATAGAACACGAAAGTGAAACGTGTCTTCACAGAAGTAGTGTAATGTTTATTGCACATTGATATATAATGTCTATTGGTGTTTTGTGGCTAAAGCGCCCTTAGGCGTTGATGCACCCACGCTGACGCCTGGTGGCACGTCTCCTCCATCACGACTACCAACGTCGATGACCATGAGCAACCGTCGTGCATATGGAAGCTGCACTACGCTGCACACGCTAGCACAACGCGAAAGACGAAGCACGTAACTGACACACTAATACAACGCGCAAGACAAAGCACGTAACTGAATCGTCACCGAGTCAAATCAGCGCGTACAGCGCGTCGTAATTGCAGCCTCCGCGATCAACTTCAGAAACATTTTCAGAGCTAATTGCGGAGGCCACGCTCCGCTGTGCTGAGTACGGTGAACGCCACCTAGCACTACCAACGCCACCTAGGTGGCGTTGGTAGTGCTTCTTGATGCCAGCGTCCCTTCGAATGCTGGCATCGAGGCGTCGTAGTGCTGAGACCACCGAAGCGTTCACTGTCGGTGCGCGTTAGTGTCATAATGCAGTACTTCTCTTTTCTGCTCGTAGGCGGCGGCACCGCCCCGAGCAAGAGCGCGGGTACACGGAGGAGTGTTAGATATATAAGGCGCGTCTGTGTAGCTCTCTGCAAATGCGTTTGTGGCGCAATGGGTTAAACGCTCGGCGATCTATCGTCGCGGACCGAGAGGTCGTGGGTTCGATTTCCAAATTTTGCATGTTTGTGGAACTTTTTCTTCTGGTTTCTTTCTTTGTATTATGTTCTATGACGTATTTCCGTGACGGAAATACGTCAGTGAAGTCTTGGTGGACCCCGGCATAAAACACTTTCGTGTTAAAATGAACACGTTTCACTCAATGACCGCGAAAACTGGCTGTCTAAATGCTAGAGTGAGGAAGCGCGGCCGCAGCAAGTGAATTGACCTTCGTGCTGCCTCTCGCTTCAACTCGAGCTAAGCGGCGAAAACACAGCACGCACAAAGCTATGAGCACTTGCACTCTGTCGCCATCGCTGATCGCTTGCAAGATAGGGCCCGCGCCATATGCAGCAGCCGCCGGAGAACTCTCCCCTCCCCCCACGGTGCCTTGCACGCGACCGAAGAGGGCGCGCTTCCTCCCTGGCGCGTGCGAGACTGAGCCGCCATCATCGGATCGCCCTCGCACGCTTTGCACTCGGCGCGCGATGGACTTTATACGACTTTATACTGGACTTTATACGGAACATCACGGCGACGACAACGGCAGAAATGCGCCTGGAGTGTCTATATAATTGATATGGCAATAAAGACAGATTGGAATAGTTTACGTTATACCAGCCTCTCTGGTATAACGACTGCGGCTCTCTGGCTCTGCGGTGACATATGGTGACCAAGAAATTATGTTAGCGTGTCGATTGGACCACATAATTTGAGAACATTTTCCACTATTATCATGAGTGTCGGCGCGGAAATATATACAGTAAAACCTCGATAATTTGAAGGTCGTCGGACCACGAAAATTCTTCGAATTAAGCGGATTTTCGAATTAACCGAAATGCATAAAAAAAGAAAACAAGCAAGAACTTGCCGCAAAAAGAAACCAGCTTTATTTTCCATGTCCGAGAAAGATTATTCGGAAGTAATCACTGATGCGGGATTACTTGGTGCGGTAGTTCGCCGCCCCTAGTGCCATGCTCTCCAGCTGGCTCACAGCACGTAGCATACAAATATCACCCGCACTGCACTCAACAAAGTTGCGAACGATGTTCACGGAATCGATAACTGCCGCGAAAGCGGGCGTGGGGTTGTTTGACTTCAAAAATTTGGACTTGATGGATATACCGGACTTCAAAAATGCACCGTCAGGGTTCCCATTGAGTTCATGCATTTTCGCACCCAATTTTTCGGACGAATTGAGACCCCAAAGGTCGATTTCCCGGACTAAAAATCACTCTTTCCGAGCCACACTACCCAATCTTAACAAAAGTCCCAAACTTGGAGGCCGCCATGTTGGATTTTGCACTGGCTTGGATTCCAGTGGCTCGCTGTATAGCCTCCAAGATTCCTTGGCTGATAAAACCATGGAGGAAGGAAAAAAACTCCATGGATAAAACGCTCCAGAGTACTGCACTTTGTCTTTTTCCTTTCTAGTATAGACCAGTGCCTCAAAAGTCCCTAAGCGATTACGTCCCTAGGCACCTAGGAGCTTCACGATTGCCATGACAACCCGTGTTAAGCGGAAGTCACATGACCCGCAGTGCCACGCCCCCGCTGTGCCTACTAGCATTTGTAAACACGCGAGCGGGTTCTCGCGCGCACCGTACCTTGAAAGCGATCTCCAGACGGCCCTGACCTATGCGCTGTGCTTTCGCCGCAGAAGCGATAGACCGCACGAATCTTCGCTCGCTGCTGCGGCGCGCTGACTCCACGCTTGTTAACTCGGCGAGTTTTTTTTTTTCTTTTTATCTCTGAAGTTTCGGTTACTATTTTGAACGCGGCGTGTACATTGAGCAGGTGTCTCGGAGACCCATGTCTCAATGATCGGCGCTACCTCCTGTGCCTTCGTTAGAGCTAAGCGGTGCGAAGCTTGTTTCTTGGATCTCCATGGTGAACTCCGTTGGCGGAGATCGCCAACGCGGTGACGTTCGTGTCGACTGTACACGGAGACAACGTCACTGCTGCGCAAGGAAGTCGATCCCCTCCAAGCGTAGTATGAGGCAGGGCATTACTAGAGTTTTTTTTTTTTTTTTTAAGCCACACTAATAATTTTCTTTGCCTAACGAGTTTTTCGGACTATTTTTCAGTCCCCACGAGCTCAGAAAATCGGTTGGCGACTGTACGGAGCGCCCTAACCTAACCGCCGCACATTGCTACCAGCCGGAAACTTCGAATTATCCGAATAGAGCCACGCGGGCCATTCAAATTATCCGGTTGAATTTGCATTGAGAATGACGGGACCGCTCAAATTCTTCGAATTAACCGAAATTTCGAATTAACCGAGTTCGAATTATCGAGGTTTTACTGTAGTTTGATTGCAGTTCCACCGAAGTTTTCGGCTTTACAGGAAAACAAATGCCATGCCGCAGCACGACCCACTCTTCCATATTCTAGTGTGCCATAGCTACAAAGCGTGTTTCTACTACGTGCTTTGTGTTGGTTTATTCTCTGTTTCAACGTGGTTTCGAAGTGTGCTGCCATATTCCATTATTCCACCAAAATTCAGATTGGTCTGCTCCAAAATGAAATTTACTCTGCTACAAGTTGCTCCAAACTGCTCCAAAACGCCATTTTACTTGCTCTAAAAATTGCTCCGAAATGACTTTGGGCAGTCCCACCCCTGACACAGGGAAATGGGCGCTGTTCCTTGTGGCAGTCCATATGCCGTGTCAGGTTGTTACTCTGACCTGAATGCTTCCGGGCCCAGGGGGCACTGGTGGGGGTGCTCACCTGCGTGGCTGTGCGTATGTTGATTGAGGCCAGAATTGCGAGAGAAAGCTTCTGGGCACACGTGGCACTTGAAGGGGCGAATGCGCGTGTTTATAAGCAAATGCCATTTCAGGGTGCGACGTTCAATGAATGCCATCGGGCAGAGGTCGCACTTGAAGGGGCGTTCAACTGTGTGACCGCCCACATGCCGTGTGAGGGTGGCACAGCTATTTATTTTCAACACCAGAACACAATGATGTTGTGGGCAGTGGAAACGAAGCCTCGAAAATGGACTTCAAAGCATCCACTGACCATCACATTTGACAGACAGCAGTACAATAGTGCAAAATGCAAACTAGCATTGCGCATATGAACATATTAAAGAATCGAACAAAAACATTAAATAAGAAATTGTCATTTCACAATAAGTGCCGAGTAGCTAGTACAAATATAAGGAAATGATTAGATAAGCTAAGCATATTACAAGAATTTTAAAAATGCGCAAAAATCCATACTTAAAGTACACAACATGGGAAAAACAGGATCAATATGGTGCATACACAATGTAAGTTATTTGTTTAGTAAATGTGCTAGCTGCATGCACAATCTTTGATCAACATAGTGGGTTCTGCAATGGGGAACTTCCCACATTTCATGAAATTGAGTGTCACGTGTATTTTGGTTATGTGTCAAGCAGGCAACAGTCTGGAGCAAATTGTATTTTTTCCCCGAGTTCTATTGCATAGCGCATAATGAATGTAAACTCGTTAAAGTTAGGAAGGGAAACTAAGTGCAACTCTCTGAAGAGTGGCTCTGAATGGCTTTCATATGAAGCATTCGCAATCACTTGAACAGCCTTTTTTTTGTATTATGCATAATTTTTTATGTTGGAAACAGTTATAACACCACATACTAGGTAGCAGTAACATAAAACTGACAGAGAGTTATAAATAAGAAGCTTCACACTTGCTGGGATTGAATAATGTATTTCAGAAAGTATACAGGTGTCTCAAGTTCCTGTAGCTTCTACGTGAGGGTCCATTATGGGCACTTGAAGGGGCGCATGTGCTTGTGTGTAAGCAAATGCCGTTTCAGGGTGCGACGTTTAATGAATGCCATCGGGCAGTGGTCGCACTTGAAGGGGCGTTCACCTGTGTGACCACCCACATGCCGCGTGAGGGTGGCACAGCGAGTGAATGCCTCTGGGCAGAGGTAGCACTTGAAGGGGCGCTCGCCTGCGTGTGTGTGGATGTGTTTGTCAATCTTGAACTTTTTCTTCGTCTTGTAAGTACACCGCTCGCAGGAATAGAGCCCGCCAAACTCAGACACAAACGAGTCATACTGCTCCTGGGACCCTGACGGTAAGGAACCTGCAAAGTCGGAGAGAGCACAGGAAGGCCATGTGAACAGTCTGTCACACATTTGATGGAACTAAAGAGCTACATCTGGCAACCAAAGACAAGTTGCCACCCCCATAGGCAAAATGTGTGATAACGTTGGCCTAGCAATCAACATATTACTGCTGTGGCAAAAGTGCACAGATGTAGCAAGCTCGTGCCGCAAATGTTCTCATCTCTCTATACACAAATTCCTATTTTGGTAGATAAAGACTCCTGCAGGCAATGCATAGAGGTCAGATTTGTCATGCTATTGTGATTTTATGCCAAAACAGCAATATTATTCATACAAGTACCAAAGCATTACACACTCACGTATTAAACTAAGTATTGCATGTTTATTTTTCCATGTAAGATTAAGACAATGCAGCACAACAAAAGTATCATCTGATAATTGAACACATTAAGTATATTAAATAAATTATGAATGTGAATTAAAGAAGTTATTATAAAAGAAAATGAAAAGCATATGAAAGTTTAAAGAAAAGAAGAATAAACACAATTCTTAAATATTGGAATGGCATCACATGTGCAGAATATTGCTACACTTCTATGCGTTAAAGAATTCTCTTTTTTAGTGCACTTGAAACTTCTTTAGCAATTATATCTTCTCCTCCTTCTTTCTGGGGTTTTACGCGCCAAAACCAGTTCTGATTATGAGGCACGCTAGTGGAGGGCTCCGGATTAATTTTGACCACCTGGGGTTCTTTAAGCAGTTACATCTTCTTAAATGAGTGAAAGTAAAATGTTAAGACAGAGTGCCGAGGGTAAATTATCCACTAATTAGTCTTACTGCCACTGTCATTACCACACACATGCGTGCAAACTATTGACTAGATCTCTAAAGACCGGCACAATTCTGTCTCATACATTTCCTTGACCAAACTATGTTCGCTGCTAATGCATCACAGTATCTTCTTTCCTTATATTGATTACATATCAGTCGGTGCAATTAAACTTTCTTTTTTTTTTTTCTTCCATGATTTCAGTGGAATGACAGGTTAGCAAGCCAATTTGCCCTTACACTTTGTCTAGACAAGAGAAAAGCACAGGTTGCAATAGGTAAACAGTCATATAACACAGCACACGAGTGGATCCTTTTAAATAAGAATCTGGTGAGCTTGTTTCCTGGCAAAGTCCGAACAACGCAACTTCTTTGATGTTTCGTAGGTGCCATGGACTCATCTGTAAATGCACAAAGATGAGTGTCAAAGCAAGTATAAACATTAACAACACATCTACACAAACTTTTTTTCCAGTTGTATAAACATATTTAGGTTGATGGCACAGTGCTACACTTCACAATACATCATGATCTTATATATCTATCAAGAACATTTATTTACAGTGTTATGCCAAGCCACTTTCGTAAAACTAGAATAGCATTGTTGCTTTGAACAGAAATTTCTATCCACACAGTCTTGATCACAACGGCTCCATCTCCAAACGTCAAGAGTCGCAATGCTCCTTGCAATGTTCATTCAGCAAATCAAAAGTTACTGGTGGAGGTGCATCCAAAGTCACTGAAGACAACATCAATACCTCACTCCTCAAGATACAAATGGTATAAACAATAAACTTCTGTCACTGAGCTTGCAGCCTGGATATAAATGTTGAACCACGTCGTTGTTCGAATTAATTTTGATTATGACTTCCATAAATTCCAACTTGTAAAAGCTTGTGTTGCATGCTATGCAAGCATAACAAGACCACAACAGAAGTTGAAGAGAAACGTAATCTGATCCACAGTACCTCCGAACATCTACAGGTGTTGCTATCACTATGCTGGAAACACTAATCAATAGAACATTACAGCTGCCTAGCAAATGGTGAAGTATACATGTTTAAATGCGACAAAGTTCCCGGCAAAGATCTCCAGTTTGTGTAGAGCGCAACACTACTACAGTGTTTCACTCGTGCGCACCTGACCTGAATGCATGCACCACATTCACCGTTCATCTGCACTCAACCATATTGTGGTACAGTTTAGTGTAGACACAATGGTGCTATCAGGCCAGAATATCCTAGCCATGCTTTAAAGCAATTATATTAATAGTGCATTGCAGTGTTTTAAAAATTCACTTAACGACCATCACTGCCACTACTATACTACTATGCATAATAATTGACATTATCCTGTGCTAGTATTTTCTGCAGGGAACCAGGACCGAAGCTTTGTGTGCCAACAGCAGTGCCACAACACACCACCTAGAGAGCACAGAAAATGGTTATTAGTCGGACATGTTTCCATTTTGCATCAGCAAGTTGACCACTTATCTTGAGACATGTGCATACCTACCAATATAAACAATTTTACCATAAGATGCCCCATTCCTGGAGGTTTCTTAAGACTGTTGTATTGATGCCAATAATGTTACGCTTCATTTTCAGCCTGTTTAGGGCAAAGCTGATGTGAACAGAATGCAAATATCACGCATTGAGCAATATTTCAGAGCAGGACTTATCAAACTCGCGAAATTACCGTATTTACTCGATTGTAACGAGTTTTTTTCATGATTTTTGTTGCTTGAACGCAACCCTCGCATTACATTCGAATAACAGCAAAAGACAAGCAATTTTGAAGGCTGAGAAGGCGGGAAACTCCGCCACGGCTCAGTGGTTCAACGTCTACAATTCGCGGATGGCAGGACCACTGGGAGGCCCTCTTTAAATGCAAGGCCAGTCAGAAGAGCTCTGTGCACCTTGTAGTGGCCTGGTACCGTCCCCAAATAAAATTGTTGTGCGGCCTCTTAAGAAGTAGTACTTAATCTCAAACAAGCTCGAAGATGGCGTCATCTTGTGTGATCACTTACAGAGCCAATTTCGCTTTTGCGAGACTCCGCTCGTCCCAACACTGAACCCCTCGAAGTGTACGGTCGACAGTGCTCTTGGCACTGATAATGAGCTTGGCACAGTGCCAAAAACACTTGTCGGGGACGCTTTCGGTGCCGATACACACGAAATTTCACGAAAGTGAAACTGTTTCCGAAAGGGAACGCCTAAGAATACAGCCTAAGGAAAGCTGTCTCCACCTCAGACGACGATGATAAGTGAAGAGAACTTGTTTCCGAATTGGAATTTCTTGAATAAAGGTACCATTGCTTCTTCCGTTCATCTCGCATTACATTCACTGTTTTATTTTTTAAAATTTCACTGTGACTGGAAAGTAGACCCTTGCATTACAATCATGGTTGCGTTACATTCGAGTAAATATGGTATTTGGACCTAGTAACAACAGCGCCACCAGCAAAACGAAAGGTGAAATTTTGGCCGCTGTTACATTCAAATTCAATTTATTTACAACACCAGAACACAATGATGTTGTGGGCAGTGGAAAAGCAGCCTCGAAAGTGGACTTCAAAGCGTCCACTGACCATCACATTTGACAGACATCAGTACAAGAGTGCAAAATACAAACTAGCATTGCGCATATGAACATATTAAAGAATCGAAGATGTAGATATTCCCAAGTTGACATCGCACACGAGCACAGTTTAACAAAAAAAAAAACAAATTGTCATTTCACAATAAGTGCCGAGTAGCTAGTACAAATATAAGGAAATGATTAGATAAGCTAAGCATATTACAAGAATTTAAAAAATGCACAAAAATCCATACTTAAAGTACACAACATGGGAAAAACAGGACCAATATGGTGCATACGCAATGTAAGTTCTTTGTTTAGTAAATGTGCTAGCTGCATGCACAATCTTTGATCAACATAGTGGGTTCTGCAACAGGGAACTTCCCACATTTCATGAAATTGAGTGTCACATGTATTTTGGTTATGTGTCAAACAGGCAATAGTCTGGAGCAAATTGTATTTTTTCCCGAGTTTTATTGCATAGCGCATAATGAATGTACACTTGTTAAAGTTAGGAAGGGAAACTAAATGCAACTCTCTGAAGAGTGGCTCTGAATGGCTTTCATATGAAGCATTCGCAATCACTCGAACAGCCTTTGTTTTGTATTATGCATAATTTTTTATGTTGGAAACAGTTGTAATACCACATACTAGGTAGCAGTAACATAAAACTGACAGAGAGTTATAAATAAGAAGCTTCACACTTGCTGGGATTGAATAATGTATTTCAGAAAGCATACAGGTGTCTCAAGATCCTGTAGCTTCTACGTGAGGGTCCATTACGTGGCACTTGAAGGGGCGCATGTGCTTGTGTGTAAGCAAATGCCGTTTCAGGGTGCGACATTTAATGAATGCCATCGGGCAGTGGTCGCACTTGAAGGGGCGTTCGCCTGTGTGACCACCCATATGCCGCGTGAGGGTGGCACAGCGAGTGAATGCCTCTGGGCAGAGGTAGCACTTAAAGGGGCGCTCGCCTGCGTGTGTGTGGATGTGTTTGTCAATCTTGAACTTTTTCTTCATCTTGTAAGTACACCGCTGGCAGGAATAGAGCTCGCCTAACACAGACACAAACGAGTCATACTGCTCCTGGGACCCTGACGGTAAGGAACCTGTAAAGTCGGAGAGGGCACAGGATGGCCATGTGAACAGTCTGTCACACATTTGATGCAACTAAAGAGCTACATCTGGCAACCAAAGACAAGTTGCCACCCCCGTAGGCAAAATGTGTGATAACGTTGGCCTAGCAATCAACATATTACTGCCGTGACAAAAGTGCACAGATGTAGCAAGCTCGTGCCGCAAATGTTCTGATCTCTCTATACACAAATTCCTATTTTGTTAGATAGACTCCTGCAGGAAATGCATAGAGGTCAGATTTGTCATGCTATTGTGATTTTATGCCAAAACAACAATGTTATTCATACAAGTACCAAAGCATTACACACTCACGTATTAAACTAAGTATTGCATGTTTATTTTTCCATGTAAGATTAAGACAATGCAGCACAACAAAAGTATCATCTGATAATTGAGCACATTAAGTATATTAAATAAATTATGAATGTGAATTAAAGAAGTTATTATAAAAGAAAATGAAAAGCATATGAAAGTTTAAAGAAAAGAAGAATAAACACAGAATTCTTAGAGGTTGGAATGGCTTCACATGTGCTGAATATTGCTACACTTCTATGCGTTAAAGAATGCTCTTTTTTAGTGCACTTGAAACTTCTTTAGCAATTATATCTTCTCCTCCTTCTTTCTGGGGTTTTACGCGCCAAAACCAGTTCTGATTATGAGGCACGCCATAGTGGAGGGCTCCGGATTAATTTTGACCACCTGGGGTTCTTTAAGCAGTTATATCTTCTTAAATGAGTGAAAGTAAAATGTTAAGACAGAGTGCCGAGGGTAAATTATCCACTAATTAGTCTTACTGCCACTGTCATTACCACACACATGCGTGCAAACTATTGACTAGATCTCTAAAGACCGGCACAATTCTGTCTCATACATTTCCTTGACCAAACTATGTTCGCTGCTAATGCATCACAGTATCTTCTTTCCTTATATTGATTACATATCAGTCAGTGCAATTAAACTTTCTTTTTTTTTCCCATGATTTCAGTAGAATGACAGGTTAGCAAGCCAACTTGCCCTTACACTTTGTCTAGACAAGAGAAAAGCACAGGTTGCAATAGGTAAACAGTCATATAACACAGCAAACGAGTGGATGCTTTTCAATAAGAATCTAGTGAGCTTGCTTCCTGGCAAAGTCCGAACAACACAACTTCTTGGATGTTTCGTAGGTGCCATGGACTCATCTGTAAATGCACAAAGATGAGTGTCAAAGCAAGTATAAACATTAACAACACATCTACACAAACGTTTTTCCAGTTGTATAAACATATTTAGGTTGATGGCACAGTGCTACACTTCACAATACATCATGATCTTATATATCTATCAAGAACATTTATTTACAGTGTTATGCCAAGCCACTTCCGTAAAACTAGAATAGCATTGTTGCTTTGAACAGAAATTTCAATCCACACAGAGTCTTGATCACAACGGCTCCATCTCCAAACGTCAAGAGTCGCAATGCTCCTTGCAATGTTCATTCAGCAGATCAAAAGTTACTGGTGGAGGTGCATCCAAAGTCACTGAAGACAACATCAATACCTCACTCCTCAAGATACAAATGGTCTACAAACAATAAACTTCTGTCACTGAGCTTGCAGCCTGGATATAAATGTTGAACCAAGTCGTTGTTCGAATTAATTTTGATTATGACTTCCATAAATTCCAACTTGTAAAAGCTTGTGCTGCATGCTATGCAAGCCTAACAAGACCACAACAGAAGTTGAAGAGAAGCGTAATCTGATCCACAGTACCTCCGAACATCTACAGGTGTTGCTATCACTATGCTGGAAACATTAATCAATAGAACATTACAGCTGCCTAGCAAATGGTGAAGTATACATGTTTAAATGCGACAAAGTTCCCGGCAAAGATCTCCAGTTTGTGTAGATCGCAACACTACTACAGTGTTTCACTCGTGCGCACCTGACCTGAATGCATGCACCACATTCACCGTTCATCTGCACTCAACCATATTGTGGTACAGTTTAGTGTAGACACAATGGTGCTATCAGGCCAGAATATCCTAGTCATGCTTTAAAGCAATTATATTAATAGTGCATCGCAGTGTTTTAAAAATTCACTTAACGACCATCACTGCCACTACTATACTACTATGTTGCGAATGTTAGAAGAAAGATTAGCCGGTAAATCATTAATATATATAAGGAAGAGGAGGGGCCCGAGAACTGTGTCTTGGGGCACACCGGAGAGAACATGCATAAAAGAGATGCATAAAACGATGTTTTGTTGAGAAAGTGACTGGCACGCCAATGCATTTCTCCACAAAGTTAAGAGAATTAATATCTCGACACTGGTGTCAGCCTGAGAATTAGTTCCAAGTGCATCCGAACTCCACGGCTAGAATTTGTAAATTGCAACATGGGCCACAAGGTAATTAGCTTAAACTTAATTGGTTAATTTTGTTAATTAGTCGATTATGCAATGCACTTCAAATTTCTGTGCAAGTAATGTCCGTCTTTTCGAGTAGACAGGCTCATGAACTAGAATTGTGCTATCTGCCACAGGCCACCTTTAAATATTTTGGAAAGTATTTGCTGAAACACCTTCTATATAGAATTTACTCAGTGACCGAAATTATGCCAAGCCGGATTCACTTGAAGTCAGAATAAATACAAGTCTAGAAGTTATGCGCAGCAGCGCTTATACTCGGACTCAAAGTACAAAAAAAAAAAAAAAAAAAAAAAAGAAAGACTGCAGTTTGGCCAGGAAAACAAAGCAGTATTAGTGATAGCGAAGTAGCAGATAGTTACACGAAAGAATATTCTTACTGTGTAAATCCGTGTAAAGATCCCACCGGTGTAAGGGCCACCCCCATCTTGACAGCAAATATTTTTTAAAAGTCGCAGTTTCGCCCGAAAGGCGAAGCATCAATTGCGATAGCAAATTAGTAGAGAGCTATTCGGAGTAGGGATAGTAGTTTTATCGGCTGCATAAACTTGGACACATCCGCTTACTAACTGAATTAACAAGCGTGGTGTCAGCGCGCTAGTGCACGCTAAAGAACCCCAGGTGGTCAAAATTAATCCGGAGCCCTCCACTACGGCGTGCCTCATAATCAGAACTGGTTTTGGCACGTAAAACCCGAGAAAGAAGAAGAAGTGTCAGCGCGCACAAGCAAACATGAATAGATCACACTGAATTACTGCAGACGACTGTCCAAACGCTGGCATTGTTCGTGCGGTCTATCGCTTCAAAGGAAACTGAGTGGCGGATGCACAGCGCATACAAAGGTCAGAGCCGTGTGGAGATAAGAGACGGTGCGGGCGACGGCCACAGCCGGGCAAAGTACGAACGCGGTTGTTGGCAGAGTAGAAGCTGCACCCCCCCCTCCCTCCTGCGTTGCCTTCCCGCTTTCGCGTGGGAGATTGAGTGGCAAGTTCCCCTTACGCCTGGTTGCAAGATACGCCTTTGGTGCCGGAGCACAGCGTCGCCCCGCCTCCCTCGCTCCCATACCCCCACGACCTTTCGCGCAACGGTCGCGTTTGCTTTGCGCCGTGCGTTCGCTCTTCGTGATAGCGCGCGTCCCCCGCGCGCTTTCGCTCGCACATACGGTGCACGGCGACGATTTTATTGCCCTTGGAATCTATACGGAACCTCACAGCGACGGCGACGCCGACGGCAGAAATTTGGTTGAAGTGTCCATATAATTGCTATCGCAATAAAACAAGACATCCAATCGAGAAGCAATCGTGTTCTGTGCGCTTATTCTGATCGGGCTCAACAGCGAATTGTCGCGCACAGAATACCTTCGCGCGTCGCTACTGGATGTAGAGGGGAGGCGATCGCGGAGGTTTACTGTGAATTTCATACTCGTAGTTGGAAAAATGCGGTCAAATGGCCCAGGTCCCATGAAAGGCCCGTCAAAATCGCGACACTAAAGTGCGGCCCTTATGAGTCTGTACGTTATAGTGGCCAAATAAATTATAGTAAACATTCACCTAAAATTAAAATAGCAATCATAGTGTAATGCACGGACCATGTAAACCTGTAAATGCCTCACTGGGTGACCTCGAGCACTCGCTTTCACAACACAAGCATTATGAAGAACGCCGGCAGCGGAGGCGAACGGTTCGTACAGCCGTGCAGTTCACCGCAACTCCAAAAACTAGATTCGTCATCATTATCTGCCTATATTTATGTCCACTACAGACGGCCTCTGTCAGTGATCTGCAATGACCTCTGTCTTTTAACTGTGCAACACTTAGGGCGCGGAAAGACAGCCCGGCAAGGAAGGCAGCGCGCATGAAGTTAGCAGTCATCCCTGCTCGCCCTTTATCATTGCACCCACCAATGATTACCAACAATTAGATATGGCACGCGGGCTGCGTAAGCATCAACCGCGCACAGTCATTCACAGCTACGGCAGAGCTAGAGGGGAAGACGCGTGCTCTCCTTCCCATTCGCGTTTGATTACATGACCTACAACTAACCCGAATATTGAGCGCGTGGGAAGATAATGCCCATCAAGCCGCCATCCTTGTCGGCTCACTATTGCGTGCTTTTTCCCGAGCCCACAGGGTATGGGTCGCTCGTGTACCTATATGGCTTTTGGATTTAATACGGAACATCACGGCGACGACAACCGCGAAAATTTGCCTGAAGTGGTGATATATTAGCTCTCGCCAGAAAGCGAGAATTATAAAATTGTTAACAAAGGGTATATATATATATATATGAGTATGTTTCGGAAGGCTGGTCGGGCCCCCCTCCCAGAAAAATCAAAACTTTCTGCCTATGCCTTGCGCGACGCAGTAGGCTTCCGCGTTCGTTGAGGTTGGGAACGGGCGAGTCACAGGAGGTGTGGGCTGGGAACCAAATGATGTATCTCTCTTCGAATTGCTTTGATGATATGAGACTACAAATACTTAATATTGACCTGCTATAATTACATGGATTGAAGCCTTCCTGACTAACCGCGTTCAGTTCGTTTTTGCAAATGAGACAGCGTCACCTGCGACATGTCTTATCTGGCAAGCCACAAGGCTGCGTGCTCGCACCACTGCTCTTTTAACAGCGGCGCTCTTTAAGCTTTTCGTTTCCCCACATAGCATTCGCAAAAACTTGCCTAGTGATTACATCACTGCGCACAGCTGCGCCTGCTTCACCTTGCGATAGCCAATCAATAGCTAATTGATCATCGATCAATAATCAATAAATTCCTAAAAATGCTGGGGATGACTCGGTAGTGCTTAGCCTAGCCCAAATATGTGGCCAATACCTCGTGATTGCCAATCAATAGCTAATCGATAATCTACCAATAATCAATAAATTCAGGAAAACGCTGGGGATGAGTTGGTAGTGCATAGCCTAGCCCAAATATGTGGCCAATACCAATAGCGAATTGATATCCAATCAATAGCTAATCATTAATCGATCAATAGTCAAGAAATTCTAGAAAATGCTGGGGATGACTTGGTAGTGCTTAGCCTAGCCCAAATACGTGGCCAATACCTTGGAATAGCCAATCAGTAGGTAATCAATAATCAATCAATATTCAATAAATTCTGGAAAAGCATAACCCGTAAGGCCAGGACCAGCTAGATGCTGATCAGCTCTGCTGTTTCTTTAGCCTTGTGTCACTAGTGCAAGCTACGCAAATTTTTTTAATCTATGTAAATGACTTGCCCACTAACATTCTCTCTCAAACTTGTTTATTTGCAGATGATTGCATAATCTATCGCAAAATAACTAGCACTACTGACTTTGCGCTTCTTCAAACAGATCTGAACACTGTGTGATTGGTGCCATACCTGCCATGGGGAGGGTGCGGCCATGCGAATTTCTCGTACTAACATTGTGCATCCTGCCTATGTCGTAAATAACCAACCATTAAAATCACTAACATCATACAAGTACCTAGGTGTCCAGATAACCAACAACTTATCTTGGGATAAACACATTGAACATATCAAATCTAAAGCCAAACCGTACTCTAGGTTACCTCCGTAGAAACTTCTTTACACTACCATCTTCCGCTAAACTACTTTTGCACACTGCATACATTCGCCCACAGCTTGAATATGCGTCAGCGTTGTTTGACCCCCACCATTTTACATTAACCCAAAACATTGAGGCAATACAAAATCGCACCACTTGTTTTATCTTATCTAATCACCACAGAACATCCAGTGCAAACTCCATGAAAGAATCACTACAACTTCCTTCACTTGCTGCTCGCATGAAATATTCTCTCCTATGTCTTCTTTACCATAAGATTTACTATCATAACTCATATCGGCTTTCATTGTTGATACATGCCGCACCATTCATATCAGCACGCCACGACCACCGTCAGGACGTTTACGTTCCCGAAAGTGACACAGTTACCCATTCATTGTCCTTTTTTGGCTAAGACTGCAAGAGATTGGAACTAGCTTCCTGGGTCTACAACAGGCATCCGCTGCCCCATACGTTTTAAAAATACCTTGCTTACTAGTTGATTATCTGGCCTTTAACCATTGTGTAACTCTATTCTCTTTATTGTATTTCTGCATATTGCCCTATACAGTGTAGACCGCTTATAACGTAAGTCGCCGGAGTCGCGAATATCCGCACTATAACCAAAGCAACAATTTTCTAGGCCCGCATATATGCAAAACATGTGCACCGAGCCGCCACGCGTATGCGACAGTCGAGGAATGCGGCTAGAATGTTTGTATTCAATTTACAGTCGAATCTCGTTAATTCGAAGTAACTCACGTGGCGGCGCCTCCGACCGGCATTACTCCGGCAGCGCCATAGAGTAAAAGCTTAGGAGAGACCCCTCAATGTCGCGCGAGAGAAAAAAAAAAGTGGTGGAAATTTCACCCTCTCTCAAATGGCAAAGTCGCCGATTCTGCGTTGCGCCGGAACACGCGTGTACGTGCCGACGTGTCGGCCATGCTACCGTAGCCACGCGTAGAAAATGGCAGTGAACCCTTCTTTCTCCTTTATGCTTCCTCTACTTTCTAGTCACGTGTTGACCTTGCACGCTCCGGCTACGGTGCAGAGGGAAGCAGCGGTGGTGTCCCAGGCCGGCCAACGAAACTGCCCACGCCGGCAAACGTCCGCTTCCCGATAACAGCAGAAAACGAAACTTCGGGGAGCTGGCGCCGGGCCGGCTGGAGTGGTGGCGGGCGCGCATGGTAACAGTCGAAAGTGAGGGAGCTACGAGGGAGGGTGAGGGGAGCCACTGAAGCGGTGGAGTTGCCGAGGCGAATTCCGCTTCCCTGCCGCCCTCCTCCTTTACATTCCACGGTCTCCACGTGCGCCCTTCGCCGTGCCGTGCCGGCACTGCCCGCTCCCTGAAGTTTCGTTTACTGCCGTTATCGTGAAGCGAGCGTTGGCCGGCGTTGGCAGTTTCAAGGCTCTTGTTTGATATGAGCGCCGTGATATTTCACGACTGACTCGCACTCACGATTCTGGTTTCAGCCTCATTGGCTGTTCGTTTGCACCACGTGCCCTTGTCCTCCACTTCGTCTCTCTTCCTCGAGCACTCCTTGGGGCGCCCGTTTGAGGGGAGCGTTCGCCGTCTGCGCTGACTTCCGTACTTCCAGGCAGGAGCACTGTAACCGGTATTTCGTTTCCCGCAACTGCACTATAAGTGATACGTGTATACATGGAGTGCTATGGGGAAATTAACGGGAGTCTGAAAAGACCACACTATATCCGGTCCTGCACTATAAGCGGTTAGGTTATAAGTGGTCCATACTGTATATTTATTGTATATATTATTGTATTTATGTGCTAACCTGCTTATGTAGTGTGGCTATATTGTTTAACCCATGTTATTTTCTCGATTACTCCTTGCCTATTATCAGATTCATATATTCATGTACTTTTACCCCTCCCCTCTGTAATGTACCATGCGCCCTGAGGGTAAAAATAAATAAATAAACACGTGGCTGATTGGTCTACATGTTTCTGTGCACAGCCTTTGAAACATGTTGGTTTGGTTATACTGTGGTAGCGCTTATAGTGTGGAAATTCGCGACTCCAGCGACTTACATACTTTACAAGCGGTCTACACTGTATTAATGACGTTTTACTACATAAAATGCTGCTCAATTCCAAAAATTCACAGCATAGCTATATATGCACTAAATAAAGTGCTAACTCTTTTCAGCATGTTTTGATTATCGAAATAAGTTGTGAAGAGAGCACATGCAGCTGCTGCAGCAAAGGGAAGGGCAGTCTCACTTGCACATACCACAGCACCTTACACTATTTGTCACCAAACCAGAATGCTTGTTTTGTGGTGTTATCTAACTTTGTGATTGAAACTGGGCGCAAACAACATCAGTGTGACATCACTGGTCACAAAGTATTTTGGGCATTGTGGCAAAAAAAGACAATCTCGAAACTTGCAAAAATCTGTGTCTGGCTCCTTTCAAAAACAATGCAGTCCATATTTGTCCAAAACAATAAAATTAACTAGGCAAGAGCAGACACCATCAAAATCTGCAACGCCATGGTTCACTGATTTGGGAAATTCAAGATGGCATCGCCACCCGTCTTTCTTTTTTTGCACATCTTTCCTTACTTATGAAGCATCTTCTCAAAGTAAGAGTGTCTTTTTTTTTCATGATCTAGAAAACTAGTTTGCCAGTGCAGCTCAACTTGGCTTTCTATTTAGTGTCCTTTTAAAAAGGATTAACTTACAAAACCTGAACAAGAAAAGTAGTAGTCCACAACAGAGTACACCTATTACAGTGTGGACTGCTCATAACGTAAGTCGCCGGAGTCTCGAATATTTGCACTATAAGCAGTACCGCACCATAACCAAAACAACAATTTTATTGCGATAATGGACATTCCAGATGCATTTCTGCCGTTGCTGTCACCGTGCTCTAGGTTCCGTATTCGCTTACTAAATAAATTAATAAGCACGGTATCACGTGCGCACAAGCAAACATGAGCAAATCTTGCTCGTTGACCGCGGAAACAAACTGTCAGAACGCTCGAGTGACGAAGCGCGGCGAGCGCATTGGCCTTCGGGCTATCATGCCTCTCGCTTCAACGCGACCTATAAGCGGCGAAAATGCGGCGCGTGGCGGACTTTCTCCGTCGTAGATTGCTTTCAAGATAGGGCCAAGGCGATCGTAAGTCGATTGTTGCAGATTACGTCCTGCTTCGGTCCACTGAAACCGTTCCACATTGCTTTGCGGGCGAAAATCCTCTCCTTTTGTTTGCGCCAGTCCTGACAGCAAGTTTCGGAGTTTCGGATTCTCCGAATGCCCGTGATGTGGCCCTATTTCCGTCCGTCTCCGCACACATGATCACTATCCTTTTAAATGCGGCATTATGATGAACTCGGTACTTCATGGTGATAGAGCAGACGCAGAGAACATGAAGACAGACGGTAGACTATTGCCTAAGCAGGTGTACTGCAGCACATGGAGGAAGCTACGGTAGCTAAACTCGAGAGTAGCTATGCTCGACGCGTCTGCGAGGCGGCCATTTTGACATGCTGACAGCTATATGGTTTACGCAGACTTAGGGTCATACTCTATTCTAATGCGCACGCAATTTTTGGACCTGTTTTATCAGGAAAAAAGTGTGCGTTTGATTCGAGTAAATACGGTATTTGTGGCTTGAGGGGAGCGTTTGCCGTCTAGGTTGACTGCCAAACTTCCAGGCAGCCGCACTGTAACTGGTATTTCGTGTCCCGTAACTGCACTATAAGCGATACGTGTATACATAGAATGCTATGGGAAAATTAAAGGGAGTCTGAAAAAAGCATATTATATCCAGTCCTGCACTATAAGCGATTACGTTATAAGTGGTCTATACTGTACATGTCTTTTTTGTAAACAAGCACAGGGTACATTCTTTTTATAAAGCACCGTGCTGAATTACAGTTTACTTTTGTAAGTACATGACTCGCAGCAGTTCATCTCATTTTAAGTTTGCAGGTGTCATTGAACGTCTGTCGGTACTGATGACCCAGTGCGTGGTGGCAAATGCTGCTTGTGAATGTAAAGGCTTATGGACAGCGCTGACAACGGTACGGCTTCTCGCCTGTGTGTATCCGTAGGCGTCCTGTCATGTTGAAACAGCTCTTCACAGCAAAGATGCATAGCTTGCACCAGCACCTCTTTCCCACAGTGATGAACAGCAATGTGGCACCGGTTTCCCTTGACACTGCTAAAAAAAAGTAGACAGGGCCTTAACAACAAGGAAGGCAGTGCAGCTTGGTGCATTATGATATGCAGTAGAAAACAGAACAATGTACAGTGACTGGTGTAAGTATGAGCCTAAATTTTGGCCCCACATGACCTCTGTGCCCTTGCAGTACTGTCCAGGCATAAGATGATGATTGGACAAGACAGTGAATGCACATCTTAATACATGCAAATGTATTTTTATGGCAACTGGCAATTTTTTTTAAGTCTGCTAGGAAAAGCACCTGGTATAATGTCTGACAAAGCAAGCAGCACAAAAATTACCACCAGGTGATTGAGCTGCTTAACAGATGCTCACAAAAGGCCAAAACAGTGCTGCATCCAATGTTTGAAACTGACTACGGTTCAATAAAACTACGTGGCAAGCTTGTATACAATAAAGCACTAATGTACTAAACAATTTAATACTAAAACACTAGCATCGTTAACCTCTCAAGCAAATGCTAAAGATACTGCCAAGTTTTGTTGTGGAAAAACAAAATCAAATGGGCATAATCCAGCCTCCAAACATTTTATTAAAAGTAAACGCAGGCAAATATAAACATGTTTATATATGAATTGAATACAAATAGTCAAGATAACTGTATTGATTATTGAGACGCAGCCACATATATTTATAGCATTAATATGTATTTTGGTATATTTAGGTGCCACGCCTGTATTGACTATGCAAAAAAGTCAGTAACTCTCATTGACAAAGGATCAATTTTAAACACAAAACAACTGCATGAATAGCCTCTCAACCACTTCATATTTTAGTTCCAAACAAGCTTTCCAAAAAAGAATGGCTGCTATATGACTAAATTTCCAAAAATGCTAAATAAATGGTTACCAAAAAAAGTTTGGTAGATGTGGCAAAAAAAAAAAAAAAATTGACGGCATTTCAACTTCTAGTTGATGCTAATAATAAAAAAAACCTTTTCCTGAGCGAGGAGGGGGCGATCATTCGGTGGCGTCATTGTGCACAGCATTCTATCACGTCACACCTCTTGTGTGACGGGAGTAGAAGCTCCGCTGGAGTGCTTGTATTTTTTTTTACTGTACTGTCCTCGGGATTGGCTTACATTCTTAGATTACCCATACCCATGAAAACAAGCCACTTTTTTTAGACTGCACAATTAGACTGCTTATAGCCATGAGAACAGCTTTAGAGTGCACTACCTTAAACAGCAACCACATGCACGTGTTATTCAAGCAACGTGACAAGCAGACCTTGTTGCGCCGCAGTGTGGCGCAACCACATGGACGCAACATCGCGAAAGAAGTAGCAACAAATTTACAGTGTTGTCCGAATCAATACCATAGTGCACTCAAATAACAAACATACCGCGAGGTCAATGTCATAATCACCCTGTAATAGATCTACCTTTAATTTTCTGTCATCGCCATGAAAATCCGTTCCAGGGCACCAGCGTGAAATGTCGTGGTGCCATCTGTTGGGCAAAATGAGTTTAGCGGCTCTCAGTGGGCTCTCGGGCTTAACAGCGTCAGAACGAACAATCGATCTCAATAACGACAAGACTGCACCGATACTTTGTCCTCAGCATGAGATGAGATGGAGCAATGGCTGATTTTACTATTTATTTTGTGCTGTCACGGCAGAGTGCAAGTTGCAAGAGCAAATTCAGATCGAAACAGTCAGACTGGCAGGTTCCATGTTGTTGCACAATCTTGCTGTTCCTGGCGGAAGTCGTCGCATGGATTTCCGGGCAACAAGAAAAATTTTCTGGCTGCCCAAAAAGCAGCAACATGGGAAGAAACAGTGAAGGATAGCCCTCCTCGATGGCAAAAACTGTTGCTTGTTGCCGTCCCTCGAAAATCACATGCACGCGGTTGCGCCTTTAAGGACCGGCCCAATTTTTTAGACTGCACTATCTCTGGCAAGGCTAGAGCACCCATGGCAAGGCTAAAAACCAATGCTCGATATCTAAAAGGGGGCGTAACTTGGTATGTAAGACATTGTCTTTGAAAAGCTGCTGAAGTACTTGTGACATAAAACAGCTTATTAGAATAAAAACAGCACAGGTTGTAGCATAAGAGATCAAACTGCTACATGACTATACTGTCAAAAAGACTACTAAATCGCAGACTGCACGCAAAATCTTCATGGTGGAAGCCTGCCACGTAGGTTTCCGCAGCGAAGCAGGCCTCAGATTCTTGCAATCATGAAAAAGAAAAAAAAATTATGCAGATCCAATGCAGATGTTAGTATCTATGTGAATCGAACCTTTAGAGAAGCGGTTAGTTCAATGCTTTACAACTAACAGCAATACGCACGGTTTTGTATACTGTCATCCTGTTCAACATGTATAATCTCATGGAATGCGTATGTTTATCCACCACAGTGGCCAAAAATTTACTGCCATGCAAGTTTGTTGCTTATGCACGGCATAATTCACGAGCTATGTACAAATCAGGCGGATGCACTGTGTGAGACTATACGCCACAATGCCACGAAGACGATGTTTGATGCTTGTCGGGGGAAGAAAGCCGATGACAGGTGCGTGCATAGAAAAGTACGACATGTATCAAGCAACATTTAGGGATTCTGTACCTCGTGTGCCACAGTGGGACATACCCATGTTGGAGGATAATGTCCAAGACAGGGCATACACCCAGCTGCACTTTACAGTCTCCCATCTGCTCTCTTTTTCAAAACATATTAAACCTCGCATAAAACAAGAATGTACAGCAAGCCCAACCACCAACTTGGATTTTGGCAGTGCCACATACTGAGTGGCCAAATAAAAGAAAAGTAAATCAAGGATTTCTTAAACATAATTCACAATTTTATTGACATAACGGTGAGCTTTAGAGATGCCTCTGAGCAACATGTATGTTCAGGTTATATGTAAAAAATAGATGGAACAAGAGGTGTGCATACTTGGTTGGTATACAACGCTTACATAAGCCTATTTATGGCACTTTCATTTCGCAATCTCAGCGGATTATATCTGCTGAGATTGCGACCGACCAAACAGCCCCCAGCATCCAGGCAGCCAGGCGCAAAACCCGGCAAAGTAGGCAAAACAGAGCTTCGCCTTAAAATGAAACGTGCATACATTACCTTCACAGAATGGAGATTTACTCACATAATGTCCATAACAGGCATTTATTCTCAGCTACTGCGCGGCTTCACAGACGATGCACATGTCCGTGCGCCGCCCTATGCATTAGACATGCCACACATTCAGCCACGATTCCGCAAACATAGCGACTGAAGTTTTAACGTGATAGCGTTTAGGGCCCCATGTCGCAGAAAATCTGGCGGCGGCAACCAGCGTGTGATCGCCGGTGGCGGAGAAAATCATCCAACCACATCGACCGCGCAGGCCCTCCATGTGGTGCAAGGTTTTGGTGAACAAAAATTGAATTTCTCAGTGAAATCTGTCAGGAAAATGGTAAAGTACGACTTTATCATTAGGCGTCGGATTCGCCGTCGGATTGTTTACCAATCGGCGTTGGATTGTAATTTGAATGTACGAGAAAACCTCATTATGCTACGAGGAAACTCAAACATTTCTACCAGACGTGCACGCGTCGGGGCAATAGCAAACAATTAATAAAATAATAAAAGAAGGTGCTAGGGCCTTCACATTTTAATATAAGACCACTTATATTGCCCCTGGCAAAATGTCTTTCCAGCAATGCATTTCATTTTAAAAGTGAAGCCGACTTTAAGGAATCAATGTAAGCTTGGTCTCTTTGTAAGCTGGCTTTCCCACGTTCAGTGTTGCAGTGAATGAAGTCTACTTGCCGTATGCGAACGATGCGATGCGAATGGGTCCCGATAACGCTATCGCGTTCTACTCTTAAAGGCGAAGCTTAAGCGTCCTCCAATTTTTTCTCTTCCCCAGTTTGTCCAGCGGCATATGCAAGTCTCCGGAACATCAAAAACATGTCACCACCTGAATATCTGAAATCACTTCTCTGAATGAGTTTTAGTAAAGCTCTGGCACGTCATAGAATAATGAGCCAACTTGACAAGCCAAATGCGAACGTGTTTTCTGATCCGTATTGGCTGTATCGTTTGTACCGTTGGTGAGGCCCTGACGATAGGCTGTTGACATCGCCGCGAGTGCAGTTTCATATTCCCGCGCAGGAAAACTTGATTTCCTATCGAGCCTGATCGGAATCGCATTTCTCGATCACGATTGACTGATTTGCGCGAGCTGCGGAAGAGAGCCAATCACGGTAAAAAAAATCTCGCAGGCTTGCCGTCTACGTAATGTGAAGCATTCAGGGTTTGTGGAGAATGGTTGTATGAATCAAGGAGGTTATAAAAATCTTCTTGAGTGGAGATCCCCTATGCACGCCCATGCGACTGGCTGAAGCGAGCACAGCTTGCGCGCTGGCATTTTATGATGAAAGCGGGAGAATTACTCTGATTTATTTAGCACCGATGTTTTTTTTTAATTGCGACAGCCTTATATGCATGCCTCATGGTGGGGTGCCCGTCTCAAGGCCTTTTCAAAACCGTGTTGTTAACACGAAATGATCCTTTTAGGATAAGAGGCGATAGCGCGCACGAAACCACACTAAGTATAGAAGATTAATTAAGCATGTGAACTGAAGCAACAATGAACATACAGAGAGGTGAATGAAGAGACTTAAGACTGTAATAATGTTGAATTAGGAGTAAATAATAGTAGATTAAATGGGTTTAGCTGGATGATAGGAGTTGAACGAAAGGTAATGATGGGAAGAACACGGTGCTGGGCTAGTTGATGATGATGAGAAAGCCACATTTAACTGTGAAAAAGTGGTGACGCAATTGAACTGAGGTGATAATGTGTGCACAGAGAGGTGAATTAGGCGAATTTAGAGTAACTTTTTGCTGAAAAAATGGTGACGAAATAAAGTGACGAAGACTCCGGAGTGTAAAAAGTGGAAAGCGGCCGTCATATCATTGAGTTAGCGGCGCTAGGGCTTTCATGTCGCCTAGTTGTATCAATAGGAATCCCCAGTAATCTTTGTCATGTCAGATTAAGGAGAAATGCACAAGGCAGTTGTTAATGCGTTAATGCAAGAATATGTGGGCTGAAGCTGTAACGCCTTTTATGCGCATCAGCTTGCAAAATTACCGAAGTGACAGGAAGTACAAGGTGGATTCAGTAAAGTGGTAAATAAACTTTTATTATGTCCTGGCTATTTTGATAAAGATAAGCATAAAACAACATGGTGGAAAAGAACAAATAATTATACCCCTGTCACACAGGCACTCGAGAAAGTCTTTTGAGCAAAAAGGCTTCTCCTCAAAATGAGTTTCACCCGCAGACATACGACAAGGAGCGATCTGTTTTTCAGAAGCGGTCTTTTCTGGAAGGGGAGTTCGTCGATCTCTTTTACGGCCGAAAAGGAGTAGCCTCGAAAAGCAAATGCATATTTTTCTGTCGCCTAGGCTCATTATAAAAAATAATTTTCTGTCTCGCAGAAGGTGTAGTAAACCCAGTAATGCTCATTTTCTTCTGTACGCTGAAGTCAACGCGAGAAAAACAAGCCGAATGTTGTCAGACAAACATGTGCACTTGGCTAGTTCTGCAAATGCTCTTTAAACTGCTGCAATAAATTTTGACATTAACATTTCTTAATATGGCATTGTTAAATTTATTTGAAAAACGTGTGATACCAATAAGTCTTCCCTTTATATTTCCAGATACATCAGTTTATTTTTGCCGACTTTGTTTCGAACGCTAGCGCCACGCTTTCGGTAGCGTGTCTAGAAGGAAACACTAAAAAGAGATTGTCGGTGCCATGTGTCTGCTGGGCAACACCTCTTCATTAAAAAGTCTTTTAACTCGGCAAAAGACCGCTTACGTAAAAGAGTTTTTGTGTGCTCGTGTGACAGAGGTATAAAATATTGCACAACTACCTGGTGCATCCTTAGTGTATACTATAGGAAAACAATACCAAACAGGCATACATAAAATGCAAACGTCAAAACAGAAACATATTTTTGACTGCGCAAAAACAAAAAATGCAGCAATGCCGAAAATGAAAGGCATGCTGATATAATGTCACTTCTTAAGGCGCACAGTTCAGAAACTACAAATAATGGCTTTTAAATATTGTAAAGCTTGTTTCAGCCTATATTTGCCAGTTAAAAGGTAGTTAAAAGGTAGAAAAGGTAGATTTCGGGTACAACAGCGCTCCTCGACGGAGACAGTGCACAGCAATGGTTGAGCGATTGACAGCTGTTTCGTGCTACTTACAAGTGAAACGTTATTCCTGGCCTTTGCTTCATACGATTCATGCAGTCAAAGACAACGCAGGAGCTCACCATCCCGTTCGGGAGAGCTTGGATGTTCCCTTACAAATGCATAACTCCCGCTCAGTAGACCGTAACCAGGCGAGTAGATAAATGCCGCAACTACCGAACCACAAAACACCCATACAAACTTCCGCATAACACCATAAAACTACCGTATGGGCCCAAGCGGCACAGCTGCGTTTTTTGCTTGGAGCTATATGGCGGTCGTCGGCGTCAGCCGGGCGTGGCATCTCCACTCCCCAATTTTTTTAACAGCGAAGCTGTTTAAGCCAGCCGTAATTTGTGGTGCATATCAAGAAACTACCAAGAAAAGGAACTTTCTTGCTTAGGCGGGATTCGAGCCCACGTACCTCTGGTCCCAAAGCGACCATCGTGACCACTACGCTATACAGCCACGCTTGCAGAACATGCATTTATGCGAACCATACGAACGTTCGGGCGTCGTCTTCGTCCACAGCTGGCACATTGGTACCCTGGTGCTCTGCAAGGCGAAGAGGTTTTGCGCACTGTCGGCATTGGAACGCAGTGTCGGTGTTGCAAGCTGCGCTATGCAACGTGCAGTGAAGGCCGTAAGTCTGAAACGCGCAAAAAGAAATTATCATCATCATGAGTAATAAGATGAAAAGTTCGCGCGCACTTCCGCAAAATGCTGGGCCACGATCGCCCTGCTTCGCTGTTTCAAGCGTTGCACGGCCGAGTGCAAGGTTAAGTGTTTTTTATAACCTTATTGGTATGAATGCAGCGTTTTCAAAGCGTGATTTCTGTGTACTACGAAGTAATTAAGAGCATTAAGGGCCGCATGTTGCAATAAATCCTGTGTCAGCGCCGTAGCCGGCGTTAGCGTCCCATGAGCGAAAATTGGCGGAGATATTCGATACGGCACTGAAAGTTCTTCTATCAGTAAAAGTTGCTTATACCCTGTCACATTCTTTACAAAGTTAACTTCCTCAGAATTTTAAGAATGACAGCACACAAAAGTGTCATGAAACAAAACACCGACAGCGCATGCCTTTTATATAAAATCTCCTCAGACTGAAATATTAAAAGTACGAAACAATAATGATCGGCTAACGCAAGAGGCCACGTTACTACCAGAAAGCTCGCCTTCGTGCATAGTGTTCGCCGCCAGCGTTAGATTTGTTTCCCGGTGAACATTACAGTTACATAAGCTGCAGTTGTCGGGAAGCGTGAGAAGCAGTCAGGCCGTATATAAATTAAGCAAGTGTTACATGTTTGTAAAACGTTAAGGCTAACTGATTGCACTCTTGTACAATTTTTGTCACGATTAAGATATTTATGAACAATTATGGCAAATGTGTGCCAAGTGTACAATCAAGCTTTCGCCTTAACGTTTTATGAACAATTTTTTTTTTCTCTTTTTTTTGGTGCCATCTCCGTCGATCAGGTTCGTCCATCGGAGCGCATGACAGAACTCACCGAAATCACTGCACCTACTGCTAGTCGGCATGGAGGAAGGAAAAAACTGAGGAGAGGCGCAGCGATGTGGTGCTCCAAATACTTCTGCATTATACGCAGGGCAGTGCCACATACGTCGCATTTCATCAATTTCTCAACATCTATGGCCACTTTGTGGATGTTCCTGATGTGTTGGAGCATGTTCTTCCTCCGGCAGTAGCGCACCCAGTATCTCTGCCAGGGGGGGGGGTGTTGATGTTTTGTGGTGGGGGGGGGGGAGCAAGCACTTTGCATAATATGCAATTTCCTTGCTTTAGTCAGAGGAGTCCAACAGCAAATAAAATGCCTAATAATTACAATAATATAATGACACCAAGGATGATGACAATATTTATTTCTTCAGCATTTTACTCAAAGTAATTTAAGAGTGGATGAATAAATATATATATACAAGACAGTGAGTGGCCTTCTGAATTGTAATGACATGTATCATGCACCAAGTGTCAGTCCAGCCCCACTGGTGGGGCTGGACGCGTGGGGGGGGGGGGGGGGGCAGGTTAGCTCGGCCTTAAGGGGGTGCCCCCCCCCCCCCCCCCGGTCGGTGCGCCACTGTCCTCTTGGTGAATAATTTGCTGCAAAATTCGCTGCAACGATTGTCATCGCTGATAGCAGCTTGACTACATACCTGCGCCATTCCAAAGCGGAGTAGGCAAGAACAAGAGAACTGCGAGCAGCAGCGTTGCAAGCACGTGGTTTCTAAAGCCCCTTTAAATTTCAAGGTAGCAACACTCTCCTCCCCGCCGGCTGCGCAGGGCACGCTATTGCACCTTCGCTCCCGCGGACGGGCTTCAGAATTCGATGGAGGCGCATGATTTTGGGCCAGTTGTGCGCCCCAGTGGCGTAGGAAATTTTTAATAATGGTGATAACAGCATGGAGAATGCTGAAGGCAACATTTATGAGGAGGTTGGTTTCATCTTAAAGCCGTATGAATGATGCACACTGATGTAAAAGGAGCTTTGAGGCGAGTTCTATACTCCAGTTATTTTTTCTGCCACATGATACGCAGCTTTACTTTGTGCATCTGATCTAGTATTGCTTGTGGCAAATCGCTCTGTGTTTGGCAGTTTTTTCTTGCATGTGCGCAGATGTGCACCGCAGGTATTATATTCAGCGTGCATTTTTATAATGAATTACTGGCGAGTGCATCGTCCATCCATGTGTTTGTCTCAATGTCAAAGTAGCTTTTGTGCTGTGGTTTCTGCATTGAATAGGACGGTTGCGCAATTTCAGTGCGATGAAGCAGTGCCGGCAACCACTCATCGCCCACAATAACAGAAGCTGAGGAAAGGTATTTACAGATTATTCTTTAGGTGTCGGTGTCAATGAAGCTTAAAAAATACTCGGTATACCTATGGGAGAAGGCATTCTATATTTTTTAGGCAAAAGACGCCTCTGGTTAAGGTATTTTGATAGTTCACACCGACATACCGTTAAATTATGCAGTAGGATAGTTAAAATTGTGATTTTGATTAGCGGGGGGTCCTATTGCTGACGCATTGTAGATTGCGGGCAAGCATGCGGTGGCAACAGGCTCTGCATAAAGGATCATAGTGTCGTTGGCTGTGTCATTAAGCGACCAAGATAATTATTGCTGAAATTATTAGAGGCAAAACAAGAAGCAAGCAGCAGCAATCACTTACTACTGTCAGTTCGAGGTTCATGCCGCTGTCGAGGGGGCTTCCTGTGCTTCACGACAGGTCGGTGGGAGAAAATTGTTGGAACTGCGTTGGGCTTCAGCTTTTTTTTTCCAAGTTATTGTAATATGTGCGGCTCAAATAGGTCTTCAGTGAAATGTAGCTAGAACATTTATCGAAGAGTTAATCACTCAGGCAGGATGAATAAAACGTCCTTTATACAAAAGTACAAGTGGCTAATACGCTGTAGTGCTAAACATTATTGCCTACATAATATTCCCTGCATTGCTACATCATAACCACAATCATTATTTATTGCTCAACCTTCGTAATCAAAGCGCACTGATACAATGACATCGGCTTGTGTTACATGGATGGAAAAGGTTTACCCACAGAACAAAATCGAAGAAAGGTGATTGTAACGAATTCGCTATTAAAGCGAAGATTCCCAGCCTCCACATAGAAGTCAACAGAAAGGATGCACGATGTGCCTCCTGCACATTGCCTGTATGCGTGAGAAAACCAAATAATAATCGTCACCCACTAACGCGTGTATGGCAGCCCAGTTCAAAGCAAATTCAAGAACTGAAAAAGATTACCAGGTGTCCTTAGCTATCGCTAAAGAGACGCCAATGTGAGTCTTGTAAAATCTACTGCAATTCACCTCAATCCACACTAATCCACCTTCACGCACTTTATTCCACTCTAATCCTCCTTAATCGACCTTAATCCATCTTATTCAACCTTAATCCACCCTAATCCTCCTTAATACACTTTAATCGACCTTAATCCATCTTAATCCTCCTTCCATGCACGTTAATCCACCCTAATCCTCCCAATTACATCTTGATACACCATAAACCACCCTAATCCAACTTAATCCTCCTTAATCTAGGGTGCCTCGATGCCCAGCGCCGCTTTCAGGGTGGGGACACGCACGCTTTTCGGCGCCATTTTGGTTCTCGCTGGGCGTGTGGCGGCTACAGATTAACCATTGGGCAGAAAGAAAGGGCGGCGGGCGTGCTAAGGGCGATACCGACGCGATTTAAACGCAGATTTTCTGCTTTACCATCTGATAAACAGTTTGCTTGCATAAAGTGCTCGTTTCAAAAGAGGTTGTCCGACACTTTTCGCGTGTATCGCAATCTGAAAGTAGCGCGATTTGTTTCAGAGGTTACCCCCTTTTTTATTTACTCATTTCACTGGTAAACGACCCACAAATATTACTGGAATTGTACACTTGATGAAATGTTAAGCTTGAAGCTCTTAATAGTAATCTTGCTTCTTAGGTTTCAACGTCATATTTATGAAACTGGGAGAAAAATTAGGAGACGTCGCGTGAGTAGGCCTGCAGCAGTTCAGGTGCCTGCTGAAGAAAATGCATTGAGAACAGTTTTCAACACTCAAACACAATTTATTTACAAAAGTAAACACTAATTAATCGACTTTATAAGCTCTCAGCGAGGTTATCTGGTCAAAATGTGGTTGCCCTACTGCACGCTCGTACTTGCTACAGTCTTGGTAGCATAACACTCAACTGCCTTTTCAGGAGTGTTAAGCCATCGCAGACAGATGCGGAGATGTGTGGACACAAATCGCTCAATAAGTTTTCCAATCACATCTTCGTGCTGATAACATTTTTCCAATCACATCTTCGTGCTGATAACATGGGTTTTCTGGCAAGGTTACATTCTTTCCAATAATTTCCTTCAGCGCTTTCAATGGTGTTTCTCATACAGCTCAGATCTTGAGCTTCAGCAAAAGACTTGAGAACACCGTCACATTAAAAAACAAAGTCCAGAATTTGTCTGCTTGCATAAATTAAAATTTGCCGCCTTGGACATATTCATTTAGTTGAGAGAGATGGTGTTCCTGTCCAGGTTCTTCAGCCGCTAGCATGCACAAGCGCAAAGAGCAATGTTCCATAGTGCGGATAATCGGCTTTAACAAAAAGCCTGCCAAGTGGGCGAGCACATATCTTCCCCAAGGGAATACTTCTAGAATAAACCTACGCCGTTGCAACAAGTCAAACACGGCGATCACACCATACTTATAATCGCCTTATAATCACTATACTCGCGGACAACTTTCTGTGGCAATGAAGGGAAAGCTACGGGCGCGTGGATGCTGCACATGTGTTATCGCGCCAAGTAGTCCGGCAGCGTTTGACAGTGCTTTTGGTTGCTCGGAACGGACGCTGAATCGACGCAGCTTTCACGTGCGACGGTTTCGCGTTTGCCCAGACGCGGAAGGGAAAATCCACAAAATAAGTAAACTTTTACGCTCAGTAGTTTGTTCTGTCTTATTTAACTGTTGCTAATAAGCTGTTTACGTTTTCTCTTCCCCAGCCTAAACCAACGTGGTTTAAAACGATGGACTCTTTTCAGAACCGCTCTCGCTTGTGCGCGCTTTGTCTCCGTAGCTTTCCCTTCATTGCCACAGAAAGTTGTCCGCGAGTATAGAAAAGGCACGCCAACATATACAAGCAACTTCTCTGAAAATGAAAAGGATTACAAAGGGACATTATCCTTAACAAAATCATGATCCTCACTCGCATATCTTCGTTGTGTCCGTCGGCACACAGCTGTCACGTTTTACTTGCGCAGCCCTTTTCTTCCTTCGTTCAACGTCGCGGGGGTAACAAAATATCTGCGGCTCTTTTGCGGTCGATCCAGTGCACAGAGCGACAAAGCAGCCCGTCATGTTTCGCTAACAAGCACGAAAATCAAGGGACTACACAAAACACGACCTCTCGCAGACTCGCACCACAACGCCACAAAGAAAGCAAGGGGAGCGCGCGTCCGTTCAGCTCGACAGCCAGCGCGAATTAAGAACCAACATGGCGCCGAAAAGCCAGAGCGCAGTGTTGCCAACCAATTTTTGGAAAATACCCTACGTCATAGTCAAAATTAATATACTTTACCCTACACAATATTTTTATTACTCTACATTTTACCCTAAGCATAAAATTACACAGTGTAATTATAATAACGTACAGACTATACTTCACAGTACGGCGTGACAGACGTGCGGTGGCGCTGAAGTCGGTAGCAACTAGGGTGCCTCGATGCCCAGCGCCGCCGTTCGGCGCTGGCATCGAGGCACCCTAGTAGCAACTGTCATCGAAATAACTATATAGAGTAAAAAAAAAAAAAAAAAAAAATCAAAAGCGAGCGTACACACCTTAGCCCACATCGTCTCCCAGAAGTGGAAGCGGGAGAGCAAAACAAATTAAAGTCTTTATTAAGCAAAAAACTGTGGTGTGGCTTGCTAGTCCGGTGTGGGTTGTTCTGGAAGTGGCCAACACAAAAGCAAAAATTTACAGGACGCTTCAGCTTCGCATTTAAGAGTGGAAAGCGATAACCTTCAAAGATCCCTGATAGTTTGTCAGGCTTTCCGGTAACTGCAGCTTTCTTTTTTCTGCACCTTCGCCTCGGCGCGCCGCTGACGAGGAGGCGAGCGCCATTTGGATGGTGTTTCTTGCAAGGAACCCCGACCGGGGCGCGCCGCTGTATGAATGTTAGAAAAGCTGGAAAAGGGGTCCGAGTTTCTGCGTAACAGAATTATGTTTTCGCGTATATTCAAATTACAGTCCGACGCTATCATACCTGTAGGTTGTGGTTCAGTCGTACTTTACGATTTTTCTGACGCATTTTAGTTTGAGAAATTCAGTTAGTTCACCAGCGCCTTTGCGCCACGCGGAGGGCCTACGTGCTTAGGATGGTTCGGGATGATTTTCTTGGCCTCGGACGCCGACGCCGAGACCAACGCCGGATTTTCTGCGACACGGGGCCCTTAACGCGCGTTAAAACATAGCAAATCAAAGAAAGCAAAGCAATGCCACAGGATCGAAATAGAATTTACGGTGATATTATACAGCTCCGCTGGTCAACCACTTTCACAGAGTTGAATGGCCAGTGAATTTTAAATGCGAAGCATTTCTTGGTGAATATTTGTCACTTTAAAAGTATCTATCTATCTTGCTGCCTACTCCTTGGTGCTCTCATGTTCGTTTCGTTAACTTGGTATATACCAAAATTGGCATAGTATGACAAGAGCGTATGACGAACATAAATGATAGGTCATTAAATGAACGTCATGACATGCGTGTCATGTAGGTCATGAAACAGCCGCCTACGTCTTCAAGGCTCTCATGGTCGTTTTGTCAACTTGGTATGCACCAAAATTTGCAAGAGTATGACAAGAGTTATATGAGCAACAGCACGGCATAGCGCTAGCAGACAGTGCACGAAACAGCGTGCAACGTTAGCGTGCGACGTTCTCTATGCGCCGAGCCAACAGAGCTAAAATGGCGCGAACGAAAAAGCAAAACACAAGCAAAACGCAAGCTCCGCTCGTTTCCAAAGGCAACGGCAGGGAGACCAATCACCGTGCAGGAAAAAGGCGCGCAAGACCGTCTGCTTGGAGATTGTTGTGGAAAGGGGTGAAAAGTTGGGTTAAGTGCAACGCGATAAATGTCTCTCAATAGAGGACACCTCAACCGCGTTGCACAGGGGGGATGTGGGATTGACAGTTAAGAGGAGAGAAAGATCGCAGAGGGAGCAGCAGCAGCATCCGAGGCGCCGGAGGCGCGGGAAAGGGGGGTCAAGGTTTAGACACGGTCAGTGAGGCCAGTGTCGTCAACGAAGCTCAGGAGGGCACGGTAGAGCTTCGTGTGACTTGATGAGCAGCCCGAGGGGTCCACGCGCGGAAGGGGGACTCGCGAGGGGTGAAGAGGTCGCGCGCCGGCGGCAGAGCTGAGCCGTGCTCCCTCAAGGGCTGAAGGGTGCCTCGATGCCAGCGCCGCCGTTCAGGGTGGTGCCATCCTTTGACCGCCCCGCGCGGCCGCGTCGCCGCTTTCTCGCTGCGACGCCATCTTGAATCACAGCGAGCGGTTGCGATTGCTTGGTGCCAGTGCTTAGTTCGAGGCACAGTACGCGCGGATGCTTCGCTGACGCTTCTACTTGCTGGACAGTGTTCAGCCGCATGACTGACGAGCTTGTCAAGCGCATCGAGTCGACATGAGGGGTTGTTGTGTTCCGAAGTGCGCCGGATCGACGCATAGACGTCAGACTCTGCCCAGGCGGCGCTGCGGAAAAACCCGCCACCAGCGCCCCCATCGCAGCCTTGGCGCAAACTGAGTAGTGCAAAGAGAGCTGTCCGCAAGCGAAGCTGCATAGGCCACAATATAGAGCCCCGTCTTTCGGTTTTGTAAAGGCACGGTTTCCTAAAAATCAAGGACCTGGAAAGCTTCTTCCGCCCATCCACGCTTCGGAAAGGGAGCAGAGCGAAGTACGTGTACAATGTAAAAGAAGTTTCAGGTGTTATTTCGGCGCGCTGCAACTCGCAAGTACGTACAGCGAGCATCGTACAACGTCGAGTTCGAGGCAAGCACTCCGACGTCCGTTCTCTAGCGCCTAAATGTGTTAAATTTGGGTACGTACATAATGTCAAAGCGATGAAGTACATATATGATTAAGTCAGGTAACTATGTAGCTTACGGTCAGTGGTACAAAGCTCGCTTTATCAGGGCGGACGGCCCTGGCGACCTTCGCCTTTTCAGTTGCGTTCTCGCTTCAGCTCTCGCTTCCTGGGCGTTCGAGCGTGTTATCGCGCATCTTCGAATGTTTTCTTCACGGTTGTCTTCCGTTTGTATTTACTGCAAATGGAGATACGTGCGTGTCCGCTTTCGCGGGATACAACCGAAGGCAAAACAAACCAGCAGACGCTTAAAACAACACACGCGCACAAATTAATGTAAAGAAACGCGACATTTTTTTTTTTTCTAAACACGTGCGTTACTTCGCAATTACTCATCCAGTGCTCCCACAGCAACTTTATTGCTCAGATTACAAAAAGAAAGAAAAACGCTGTCAAGAGGGCTCAGTGCATTGCGAAACGTGCTCGTTGTATCGAAAAAGCCGAAACTAGAAATAAGCTCGCGATATCACAATTCCCTAGAACATGATTTTGAATTCATAAAGGAACCAAAATGTTTGGTTAAATTGACCTGCCAAATCTCTCCGTTACACTTGCTGAGTAAAGTGGAGGCGGACGTGTGTAAACAGGTAGAAACATCGATGGCACATACGCAGGATGGTTCACAACTTTGTTTATTCTGTTGCCAACGAAGAGGCGGCTGCAGATTCCTCAGTTTTCGCTTGGTTTCCATAGTCCCCCGTGAGGGCTACGCAACACAATTACAGCAGAACAACATTATCACACTTTCTCATGTGAGCGGCTGTGTTGTGGAGAATGCGAGTAATTCGCTTACCTAACACGCGAACGGCCCGTATCTAGCGCTCTCTCCTTTCTCCTTCATACGACCGCGATGGAAATCGGTAAAACTGAACGTTGTTATTCAGTCCTTCACGTTCACGGCAATTTACAACGCAACAGTAACGTCGATTGCGGCGTTTCTTCGTAGCGCGCGGAGCTGTCGCGGTTGCCGTCGTGCTCGCCATCGCCATAGAAGGAGTGAGCCAACAAGAACTTTACGGCAGTTCGGCGGCACGTCCGACTAGCGGAGAAATTCCTGTCATTCTGGCTGTTAAATGCGCAAAACATTCGCAATATGAACCAAAATTAAGTTAAATCGTTGTTTCGCACTCGCTAGCTGCTTAGGCAACTTAGCAAGGGAGTCGGACTTTGCACTACTCAATTATTACCTCTTCGCACCGACAGGTGGCGCTACGCGTCTTGCAAAACTCCAGAGTCTGACGTCTATTTTTGCTTGCGAAAACCAAGTAGACGGTGGCGCACCTAGAAAGTCTACGTTGAAGCTTTCTGGCCGGGCGCGCGCCGCCGCCGGCGACTGCGCAGAGGACTTTCAACATAGCTCTGAGGCGAAAAAAATATATAAAGTGAAAAAGCGCGCGCTATCATCGTCCAATCGGAGATACAGGAGAGAGAGAAGCGGCGTTGATCAAAGGATGGAGGTACTTTTCTTATATAGGGACTTTAGTCGTACTCACTCACGGTAAGCAAGCGCGTGCCGAGCACTCCCGCGTTCGTCGTCTGCTTCTACAGCTCTCTGCGTTGCCGCTCATCATTCCAGCGTACAATTCCACTTCACTTCTGTCGACGTAATGGGGAGGCCGCGTTTAGGGGGTTATGAGCCATTGCTTAAGGCAATATGAGTCCATTAGCGGTGCATCACTGCATGCTTCGCACCTTCCCCGGTTTCACGATAGTGGAGCTGCATTTCGCTCAATGGGTTTGACACTTACGCATAATTTTTTTAAAAACCCCTTGGTGACACCAAAAAGGTTTTAAAAAAAGAAACTTGGGTGACAGCAAGGATGTTACTCCACACCCTCACAGTGGCTTCCATGACAGTTTTAGGCATGTAATGATGTTCGTAATGATTCATATATATAGTCGAACCCGGATATATCGAAGCCACATATAACGAATTTTTCTCCCACTCTCCCCTCCCCGTTGGCGCTGAGCCGTGCTCCCTCAAGGGCTGCAGAAGATAGCGCCAGCCTTTCCTTTTCTCATAACGAACCACTTGGTAGTAATTGGAAAGGGACTTTGCCTAGATGTAGCCCCTATGCTCAAAACGTCGTGTACTGTGGCGCCACGACGAAATGGATGAGCGCAATTCCCACACTCTCCCCTTTCAAACGTCGCTCCCACCGGGCTGACATGGGCAGTCCTTCGGGGCGCGTGCAAGCCTCTGCTCAGCCCGAAACTTAGCCGTTAATTATTGCCATTAAACACTGTCATGCACAATGTAAACCAAATAACACTGTCGTAGGCGATGTGAAGACACCAAGTAAACGGTTACATGCAGTAAATACGAACTTCGCCGCACTGCGACCCCTATGACCAAAATGTGCTACAGCATGGCACCGCAACGAAATGGACGAACGCAATTACGACAACCTGCATGTCGCGTCACATCATGGTATCCTTACGACGAAGTTGCTGGCCCTCGTTTTCACGGGCACGCTACTCACTTTGGTCTCAGCGACCTGCGCCATGCGACGCATTGTGCTCTTCGGTAGGGCTAGCCTGACGTTCATTCCGCAGCGCCAACTTCAGCATCCCGCTGTCCGTAGCGCTATATTCCCACACAAACCATGTTGAGCGCACAGCGTGCCGCTCTCATATATATATATATATATATATATATATATATATATATTGCGGACAGCATTACGACTACGAAAACACGCCTATGACACCGTAGCTGAGTCCCAAAGAGCCGCCACACAATCGCCAAGCAAGTCAACGGTGGGCCGCACGTGCCCACACCACGTGCTGACAGACAGGCGGCTCGTGCTCGTGAATCGAATGACTGGCACGCGACAGGTGGTGACGTACGAGAGAACGACGTTCGAAGAAGCGAAATTCGAGGGATGTTTTTTGTTGAGTGTGGTGTCCATTGTTATGCCTGGCGGTCCTTCGGGACAAACGATGCCTCACAGACAGACGTGCAGCGTCACCGTCATCTGGGACTAATGGACGAGCAATTAGATCCCAGGCTGCAATGGGAAATCGGCCTCGTATGTCGCTAAAACGGCAACGTCGCTCTTGGTGTGTTTCCATGAAGCAACAGCACCCGCCCAGACTACGACGGGGCTCGGCGGTAGCTTCCGCGAACGCGTCTCCTGACTGACAAACTGACCGTCACGGAGAGGCCACTAATTCTTGCAAGGGGCCAGCGTCAAGCATTTCCGTGGGAAAAGCATCGCGTTTAGTTCCCAAGTTGCCACCCATTGCCTGATATATAGGGGGGGGGGGGGGGGGGGGCGAGCAACATTAGAGGCGGTGCCCGGCGGAACGGCACCACATGATGGGCCGGATTTTGCGAACAGTCGACGACTGTGATTGTCCGCAAAGAACCACAGTGAAATCCCTCGACCGAATGAAAGGGGGAAATGAACTGATGAGAAGCAGGGCTTGAGTGTTGTGTGGACGCTTAGAGATGTAAACGCTCGGACATGCAAAGACGTTAGCATTAGCATGTAGACCGCTCCAAGAATAATGGAGCCCTTCGTGATAAATGTCATGAACATTTGTATATAAAATCCTGTCACGGCACCATCCATGAAACCTTCGTGGCAGCTCGGACCCCCGACTTTAAACACTATCAAGTTGACGGACACAGGTTCGCCCAGCATACATTATTTCTTTTTTTAGAAATGGCTGCCGTAACTGTTGGTTACTATATATATATATATATAGTCACGAGCTCCCCAACAGGACGGAAAGAGCGCGAATAACCATGGGGATCGGTACTAGAGAAGGAAGACGACGTTCGGCTGGCTGCCTTTGCACTGGTCGCGAAAAACGCCAACCGTTTCGATTGATCTGCCCTCCATATATAAATAAACGCTTCACGCGTAACATTTGGTGGAGCTGTGCGGGATAACTCCCGACCGACAAAGGTGCCGCCCGGACAAAAGCCATCGACCGCCACCATGCATCATGCCTGGAGACAAAGATGGTCCCAGTGCTGCATCGGCAGGACCAGCCCCGATTAAGTACTGCCGAGAGCTCGTGCCAATATATATATATATATACTTGAAGTCTATTAATATATCCTGCGTCGAGTGGCCAGATCCGGAGATAAAGACGGCGCCTCGTTGTCTGCGTCAATGACAAATCACGAAAACAGTGCGAAACGAAATGAATTGGACCCGAACGCTTTGGGGGCGCCGGACACAGCAGCAGTTCCTCAAGGCCGCGCTTAGACAGCGCAGTACGCACCGTAGCCTGATTCCCTGACGACTCCCATGCATGCCACGATCGAGTGTTTGCCAGGAGCAGCGTGTTTATTGCGCGCACACTGTTTCGCACGGAGCACAGCATGGTGCGGGAATCGGCAGCGTTCGTAGGCGAGCATGGCCGGCGACTAACTGCTGCGCCAGACGAGTTAGTAGCATAGACTACGACACAATCTGTCCGAAATAATGCCTGAGGTTGAAGGGCACTGCATACCCCTGGTAGACAGGATAAGATTGCTAGTACTTCACCTTCAAGGCAACCGAGCAAATCAGCGTACCTCGCAAGCACTATACACAAGAGTAGATAACACGCTACGCTTCATAGGAAGGATCTCCAATAAACACGGAGGGCTTCGAGAGAAGGAGCTAATTCTGCTCATCCAAGCTTTTGTCCTAAGCAAAATCACCTTCGCACTACCATATCTCTCACTCTCTACGAAGGAAGCCGATACTGTAAATTGCTTGACCCGCTAGATACACAAAATCGCTCTTGGTGTTAGAGCATCCACACAAAGCGTGATGGCCACAGCCACAATTAATAGCCTTGAAGAATTAACCGAAGCACATCTATCATCGCAATATCACGGACTCTCCACCACTGAAGCTGGGCGTGAGGTCCTGAGACAACTTCACTACGCTCCACCACTCAGCGAGAACAAGAGACATCAACTTGCTCCGAACATACACTGCCAATACCACATCCAACCCCCCTACCCAGAAACATGCACCCCGAATTTCATGTCAAACGCCGGAAACTTCGAGACAAGGCGCTAAAACGCAGCTATGGACAGGCGGAAAGTGTCTACTATGTGGACGCCGCAGCCTATAACACTAAACATCGTTATGCTCTAGCGGTCGTAGACAGCCAGGGCCACACTGTTCGTTCAGCATCAGTCAAGACCACCTCAGCGGGCGACAAGAGGCCGCCATTGCACTCGCATCGGGGCTACCTGATTGCGATGTCATCATCAGTGACTCGAAGACTGCTATCCGGAACTTCAGTAGCGGCTACATTGCCAACCTCGCGCACTCTCTACTTGTCGCTCACCCACCGAAAAATTACATCGCTCTCATCTGGACTCCAGCACATCAAGGACTACCAGGCAACGAAATGGCTCATGCCGCTGCTCGAGGATTCACGGACCGAGTGGACGGAAATGTGGGCCTTACTCTAGAACCCAATGACTCCCAACAACACACCAATAAATACACTCATCACATTCCATGAAATTTGCACACATTACAAACACCAACGCCTAACGTATCCACCTCTCTCTGTGTCGAGCACGCGCCAGAGAGAAATATTGTGGCGCCAACTACAAACTCGCACTTTTCTTACCCCACGCCCTTTGCACTTATTCTTTCCTGACACATACCCGACACCCAAGTGTCGCTTCTGCCCTGTCCAGACAGCAGATCTCTCCCACATCATGTGGAAATGCCCCATCAAATATCCCCCCCCCCCCCACCCGCAACCTCAAACCATTAATTAGCGAGGATCTGTGGGAGACTGCCCTGTGCAGCTCCGGTCCCACTCTGCAGGACCGAGTCCTGAGGTGGGCTGAGGAGGTAGCGGAGGCCTACCACGACTGGTAGGCGGACGTCTGGCAACATAAGGTGCTTAGACTGGAGCACACAGACCTCCCTCTCTCCCCCCCCCGGCCCCTCCCCTTTCTTAAAACGCGAAAGAAAAGTTCATTCATTCATGCGTGAGTCTTCATTATGAAGGTTCGTTATATCCATCCAGGATAAAGCATTGAGTCGTGAAAACGAGACCTTAAAAGCGTGGCTGTGTAGAGGAAATTAAGGAGAATTAAGATCACTTCGTTGTATTCACCAGTTTGCTACAACCCGTTTTGTTATAGCTAGGTTTGACTACAGCTTAGCCGACATGCATTTGACCTATTGCCTAATGCAAGAACTAGCGAGCAGTGTGGTTAGTGGTTGAGCCCATAGTTCGGTATGCTTGAGCGTTCTCACATACGCCTCCCGTAAGGAGCCACGTGACGACAGCAAAAGTTCTCTTTTAGTGACCCTATAATTGCTTCGCTAATAAACAAAATATTTGCCTCGATAGGCATCACTTTAGAAGCACTGGAAATAGCGTAAAACTAATTTTTGTTGTATAGTACATGGGCTACAAAAAAAATTTCATTATCAAATATTTGCGAAACCGACATTTTTTGGGGCACTTGGGATAAACTTTACATACAAGCAAAAAGAAAAAAGCGCGCGAATATGTTTCGAATATACATCTCACCGATAAAGTTGCAAGAGCAAGTAACACACTGGGCAAACAACTTCTCTTTGGGCACACGGCACAAGATCAGCCTTTCCGATGCCCGTGTCATTCATTGTAGCCGTTTCTTTGCTTATTGAGACAAACCTAGGCTGAACGTTTCTTGCAGTAAATAGGTTTTTGACTATACGCTTCAGATCTAGCAGTTCCTGAAGTATCTTTTTCACGCATTCATGGCCTGGTGTTCATTTTTTTAAAGACACTTTTCGCAATCTATGTCGCGGAGCCCCCAGCAACTGCTGGATACGATCAATTCTTTATAACTGCACGAAGTTGGTGCTTTTCTGTAGCTCTTCTAAGCATCGTGAAAATTCCTCAGTCTAAATGTAGGCCGTGCAGCAGAGCTCTTTAACTGTTCGAAAAAAAAAAAAAGAACACTCAGATTCTTGGCGGACCCCGGCACATTGATATTTCACTTTTTCGGCGATAAAAAAAAAATCTCAGCATATCAGAAAAAAATTAACATAATGTGAGGAGGCGCTTGCGCGTAGTGACATTTGTGTCGGCCGATGGCGATGCCGTATAGAGCGTAACGAAATGGCCGAGGTATGGCGAACTCGTGTTCTTGTAGAGTTCACGCGTGGTTCAGTTAGTTATTTCTTGTTCGCTTGCATATTGTGCACGCTGAATCATACAACAAAATGCATGGCAATGCTTTTCGAAACGGCAGCTGGGGCCTTCACCTCACAACATATTTTCGCGTGCGGCCTATTCATCATGGTCGGTCTGCGAACAGAACTTAAAATTCACTCTGGGCATGTTTGAGGGCACTAATGCAGCTGCGTGCAAGTTCCTGGCCACTCGGAACATTATCATAATAGTTGGTTTCGTTTTCTTTATGAAGCTCTTAAATCCCTGACAACTAAGCTCACGGAAGCAATTCAGCGCCATATTTCTCCATACGCTAAAAGAACGTTCCCGGGAATTGATGGTTTTAAGTTTCAACAAATACTCAAGAGTAGGTCACTTGATTTTTGTTGATTAATAAGTTAGCATAATAATAAAATAGACCTGCGCAAGAGGACAGTCAACAGTAGTTGGTTGCATTCGCGTAGCACACTTTTTTTTTAACGCTTGACACAAATTAGCTCGGCTGACGCAAGGTAGCGGCAATAAATGCCAAGCCATCGTCCAAGAGCGGACTCGACCAGGCTGATTATTAGTGAGTAAGGTCGCTGTGCTCACCTGTCGCACCGTCCGTGGTTCACGAACTGAGCTGCTCGCGCCACAAAGCCCGAGTTCCTCCGCGCTGTGTCGTACACGGCGAACCATTCCACCTCATTAGAAACAGTCTCAACATGGTCCCAATCGGTGTGGCACAGGGTGCGGTTGTTGACTATGCCAGCACTAAGACTGCAAATGAAGCTGAGAAGAGCAGGTGCAGACCATTCCAATATGCAGATCTTTCGGATCGTCGCGCTTCGCCTTACCGCTTCGCCCACGACTGCGACATCTTCGGGGGGACTGTTACAAGCGCCAATGCCAAGCTCGCTGATGCTTCGGTTGAGCCGCAGCGACCGGGAAAGAGCTGGAAACCACTCGACTGATCTGCCCGGAGAGTGTCCGAATATGAACTGAATGTGGAGCTTTCGGAGCGCAGATGTGGTTGTTATGTAATGAGCAACAAGCGAACAAATCGTGCTATCCCAGTGCTCTATTGTCAGGCTCAAAACATTCAAGTGGGATAAAGCAGGAAGCTGTTGGAACACTCGTAGGAAGTTGGGCTCACTGGTGATCGGATAATATGCCTCAAGTTCAGAGCAGCGCTTGCAATCAGAAAGCGCCAATGTGTCTATCACGCAGGGAGCTTTGAAGCAAACTTTATCTTCACTGCCGCTTAGTTCGAGTTCCCTGACGACACCAGCCAAGTGAGCGTATTCTATCTCTTGCACGTCAATGGTCACCATCTTGAGGCTTCTGTGTTTTGGCAAAATGCGAAAGAATGATCCCCAGTGCTCCGCATTCCAAATGCCGAAACTCAGCGTCATATATTGCAGCGTGTTGTTTTGCGAAACCGCTTCAAGCCATACGCCTATGTTACCAGCAATCCCTGTCATCAAATAGTCATGATGTGTTGAGGCAAGCGTTGAAAACTTAAAGTCTCCCAATACTTTGTTTTCTCTCAGCATCCGCGCTCCCAGCTCAACGCTTTCCGAATCCAAAATGAAGTTGTCGACTTCCAAACTCCAGATTACCCGATTCTTAAGCATACCTTCGAAAATACACTTCAGAGTGCCATCGAAAAAGCCTGAACTACCGTTCAACACCAAACGTTCTAGGGTAGCGTTACTGGCAAGAAACTGAACGAAAGAAGTTGGGTCTCCTCTAATTGCAGCGCCACCTAACGACAAATCTCGCAATGTGGTTTTGGCTTTCAGCGCTGTAAAGAAGTTCTGTGCTTGGCTTCTTTCTAAGTGTAAGGTCTTCGATAAATGAAGAACAGTCAATGTTGCTGCAGTTGGAATAAGTGCACAAATGGCTGATGAAACCAGTGAATCACTCGAGGGATCACAGGATTCAAATTCTTCGAGGCATTTCAGAGACAAGAGAACATCGTAAAAGCTTGCGCTGTCAGCCCGCCAGGGACCTTCTACTATCAAAGATTTTATAGAAGAATTGCCGTCGAGAACTTTCCGAAATACAGCTATGCGACATTTATCGCATTCTTCACTGGATGCGTACACGGGCGGAATATGCACGGACGCCACGCATCGATGAATCTTGAGCAGCCAATACAGCACTGCGGCCGCGCGATGTAGATGGCATTCGGTGGCCGAACGAAAACATTTGTCAGGCACGTACACCAGGCCAATTTGCCTCCCGATTTCCGGCAACTCGCGCAACTCCAGTTGAATCCGACAGAGAAACTCGTTCCACACGGAAAGGTTGGATACAATTTGGCATGTCGTTTCCTCGCTCGCCGTGCAAGGCATACGGTAGTCGATGAGCGTTCCAGTGAAGATGCCTCTTGCGCCGTCCAAGTCGACAAGCAGGTTGCCGATTTCGTCAGCGTCATTAGTGTCCATGAGCATGTCAGCGAAGAATTCTCTTGCGCCGGCCTCCAAGTCGACAACCACGTTGTCGATTTCCTCGGCGTCATTAGTGTCCATTTAACCTGCACGAAAAAGTGCGACGTTTGACATGAGAAGACGGTGGACTTTCTTAGAGGAACAAAATAAATAGAGAGACATAAAGGTTCTTGATATAGAAAACGTGACTCTTTCTGTCTTGTCTGTAACCGCCCACAAGATGTTTGGCCTGTCAAGTGGGAAAAGGTTCTGGGATATAAAGGCAAATTAGACAGAAAAAGAAAACTGAGGACGGTTACGAGTCTGTAACGCGAATGTTTAAGCGTTAGCCGCTGACTCACAGGTAAGAATACTTTATAGAAATCTTCAACTTCATCGCCTCTATTTTATGTCTAGTGTTACGGCTCGGGGTAGCGTTTAGGCCAGGATATATCCAGGCACACATACGCCCGGGAGCAGGAGCGACAGGAAACACAGTTTATTTTAAATATTCACACTGGCTCCATAAACAGGAGCCCCCATCCATGTAGGATCAGTCTAAATGTCTGAGCTCATTACGTGTCTGCGCACACGCATCACCGCACACGTCAGGATACCTCACTGCAGCAAAGGTGTCCACTTTTAACACAGTCGCATTCCCTTGGTGACTAGACTAGGGAATCTGATAACTGTGTCTCGGCCAGTCGTAGTCGTCGAACCGTTCGCAAAATCCCTCCCGTGACGTTGCACCGTTCCGCCGGACTCCACCCGTAAGGTTGCGCCACGGCAGCTCGATGAAACATGAAACGCACGAGGTGCGGCCTGCCATGTCGCCCGAAACCGGTGTGAGGCGCCTAGTTCTCCGCGCCACCGCAGCGGCGCCACTGCTCCTGGACAGGCGCGAGTATGGTAGCGTTCCTTTGGCGGCGTCCGCGTGCTTCGCGCAGCGGCCGCGCTTCGCGTTTACATTATATTGAGGCGAGAATTGTGCTTTCTGTTTTCAAAATACAAAAAAGAAGCTCGAAGCTGCCTACAAGGATATAAATATACCCAAGAGTCGGTATTGGGCCGCTAATATGCTCACAAAGGCCCGGACGGCGCACCTCTGCCGCTGGTTTCGAGCCTTATGACCATCGTTTAAGAGAACTGGCGAGTTCTTTATCGAGAAGCAGCACTGCTGATACAGTGAGCACTTTTGATGAGTGTGCTGATTTATTTGCCTTGCTTGTTTGTTGGTTTAAAATATAACAAACGTTAAATGAAACTTCTTACAAATGCGTGCATAATGACATAGGTTTGTATAATAACTATTTTCTGCTACATTTCTTTAGTTTCACCATTCTAGAAAAATGGGGCAGATAGCAGTTTATAAGGGATCGTACATTCAGCCACATTGCCGGCGTGCGGCATATTTATGTAAAGACGATGCAGTGAAAGAAAGTTTAGCGTGAATAGAGCAACTACAATGGTGACAAGAAAAAAAAAAAAGATCGAGGGAGGCTCTGCCAATTGTTATTTTCTTTTATTTAGACGATGTGAAGCCATGGAAAAGCGCCTCATCTAACAGATTTAATATCGTACTACCTTCCGTGACGGAGGCTTGTAGTCGAGCTTTAACCGCTCCACAGTTGCATTCAGGTCCAGTTCGCTAGTAGCGGCAGTCACAATTGGTTTAGAAACACCTTCGAACACACCAATTAAGAACGTGTCGATCGGCTCCCAAATGCTTCATTTACTACCTGTTTCCTGTCGCGAAATGCCTTTCAACCATGGTTTACGGCGTTCTACGTCGCACGGAAACTCGGGGTACGTACCGGATTAATGGTTCTTGCGTTAGTAGCACACAGCCACGTGCAACACAAGGACCTCGACACATTTATACTACCACGTGTACGGACAAAATGCGTGCAAGCGAGATGCGAAATCTTGCCCGCAGCAGTAGCGCCACCCCTAAAAGAGCGGCGGCAAATGTCAACTGTCGCTTCACTGCTCCGCCCATACTTCGCCACGCGACGTGGCAGGCCGCACCTCGTGCGTTTCATCGAGCGGCCGTCGTCGCGCGATTGCTCCCGCATACGGCGCAACCGCGTGATAACCTGGGCCGGTATTTTGTAGCGATGCCTTTCCGATGCTAACGCCTTTTCGCGCTTGGTCAGTGGTCAGAGCGACGGTCCGCTCACGTTATCAACGGGATCAGCTGGCCGAGAGCGGTGGATGATAAGACTAGTATAAACCATAACGCATCGCTACAAAATACCGGCCTGAAGTCGACGCAGTTCCCTCGACGTTGAACCCCCCTTGCGCGGCATCTCCGCGACGGTCAACTTGCAGCAACCCGGGAAGGCCTTCACAGTTGCCTTGCGTCAGCAGAATCCGGTGGTCCAACGTTGTAACCTTAAAGGGAGTTTTGCTTGTTGACACGTCAACAATCGGCGCCGGGATTGCTTCGTCGCCCGGGCGGGCTCTGATGAAGGGTGTTACGATTGGCCTGTAACAACTTGTGCAAATAGGATAATCGAAAGACCACGCCTAATCGAAACGCAGTGTGGATCACAAATTTGCTATGGGTGTATGGGGTGGTTCCCGGTCTGGCTGGCGCCCCGCAGTAATTACGGGCCCCTTTGTGTGCGTGCGTGACAGGAGGGGGGGGGGGGGGAGGCGCCTTCCGTGAACTGTACGAGTGTCAAGAGACCCCTTTCCACGAACCAAACGGGACCCACGCGTTGCCGCCAGCGGAGGCAAACACGTGCGACGTCGCCTAGGAGAGAGGGAGCAGCCGCCAATCACCGACCCAACTCAGCACATGTCGTGTGACGTTGGCGTGAGCAAAATCCCTCGTACGATTTCAGCGGGCCTATCTTTAAGCGGCCTCGCAATGTATCCTTTATTCTCTTATTTTTAACGTGATATGAATTATATGGACACTCCAAGCGGATTTCTGCCGTCGCTGTCGTCGTCTTCGTAAGGTTCCGTATAAAGTCCGAGGGTTTTAAAATCGTCGCCGCGTGCCGTATGCTGTATGTGCGAGTAAAAGCGCACGCGGGAGGCGCGCTTTCACCGAGAGGGACCGCACGGCGGAGAGCAAACGCGACGGCTCCGTCGCGCGAAAGGCCGTGGAGGGATGGAGGCGAGTGAGGGGGGAGGGTAGAAACGCACTAGCAAAGGGCAGAATGCGACCACAAGGATTTAAAGACGCACAAAGGATAGGAACAGAGACGGTAACATTTTATTACATAAAAATGCAGGGTTTACGCACGCAAGCAGGAAAAATGGCTGGAAATTCAAACGCAGCTCAAATGATGAAGCTATTAGCGTAGACGCCTTGACCGAAACGCATTGTCGAGACAAGCAGCCGTCTATTATTGACAATTTCGTATGAGAGTTGCAAAAGAATGACTGGGACAAGGAAGGGCGAAGACATGCTGATTAGGTGAGGTATGAAGTGCTGAAGTGCTAAGGTAACAGAGACGCCTAAGTACCATTTATAGATTAGCGGCACATTGGAAAACAAAAAGACATGGCTTGGAGTAGCTCAGCTATGGACAGGTAGTGATAGCAGAGATAAAAATAAAGAATTGATTGATTACATTAGATGTGATATAAATGAGTTCAAGAAATCGGACCAGGTGATATTAGTCGGAGACACGAATGGGCACATGGAGAATTTAGAGGGATATACTGATTACAACAGTTCTCCAGGGCGGATTTTGTGCGATGAACAGAACAGGGAGAATCAGTTTCACGTACAGGTAACATGAAAATGCGGAAATGGGTAGTCGTGCATCGATTACGCCTTAGTCTCAGAAATGGTCTACGAACGACTAGACCAAATGACACATGAAGCCCAGGTAGCAATCATAAACGTTTAACCTTAAAACTAACCAAAAACACGAACCAATAGTATCAGAATTTCTAAAAATTAATGAAAAGCAAATAACACAAGAGGAGGAAATGCAGGCGTTTCCTACAACAGTCTACGAATACAAAGTACTGTCAGACGTTATGCAACAGGAGTTAAGACACACAGGGCAGAAAATTGTCAGCTTGGAAAGAGGAAACACGTTAACGCATGTTTCGTAACCAGCGTGATTCTAACCCTGTTCGAGAATATCACTATTATTGCTTCGATAGCCCAAATACGTTGTGGGCTCTCTCGCACCGCTGTCGGTGCGCAAGCTCCAGTATGGCGGGCCACCGAACTACCACCGCGGGTTCGAGCAGCAGGAGCCGCCTTGCATACAGGGCGCCCTGCACCGCCGGTATCAGCTAGGGGAAGGCGACACCGCACACGCCGCAAGGGAGACCATAGGCGAAGCTTTCCGGTAAGAACAAAGAACATTAATTAACTGGGGCTCCTATACAAGTTTTAACAACAGGGCAGAATCTGAACCTAATTGCTACACAAAACAAGACCACATGGCCGCCGGTGGCCGATAACGGCGGACCAACGGAGAAAAAAAAAAAAAAAAAGTCGCAGTTTCGTCCGAAAGGCGAAGCATCGACTTGCGATAGCAAATTAGCAGACACCTATACGAAATAAGGTCAGTAGCTTTATCGGCCGTAGAAAGTTGAAAATATTCGCTTACTAACTAAATAAACAAGCACGGTGTCACGTGCGCACAGGTAAACATGAACACCAGTGGCGTAGCCAGAAATTTTGTTCGGGGGGGGGGGGGCTCAGGTTGCAGCGCGACCTCCTCCTTATCGAATTTGTCGAGGAATCAAATACATGAATAATAACTGCATTGCCAATGCCATTGTTTATTAGATGCTGCAAACGAAATATTGAACGCTACGCACTGTGAAGTAAAATATGTATTTTTTCATAAAAGAATATATTCGTATGTCCCAAAAATTGTGGCAGAAATAACTGATATCAATGCTGCCGCGTTTTTTTTTTTTGTCTATTTAATAAGTAAAGAAAATATCACACGAAGTTTAGAACTATATCAGTTTGAAACCAGCAAAGCAGTGCCTGCAGCTGATATGAAAAACGTAAAGGCCATGAAAGAAATAAGTTGAGGACAAATATTTTGATGAATATTTGTCATTCAAGAACCTTGTTTACATTTTTGCACATATGCAACGGCCAGGAAGAAAACCTCAATGACGCTGTCCTTAGTTGCAATGGATTGTGCAGGAGCTGGAGTTACCGGTCGTGTATTGCAATTGCACCGAGTTCATACTCGTAACAGTGAGTACAAATAAAAAGTAGGAGTTCTGCAAAATGTACATTAGAAATGCGAATATAGAATGGAATACACAAATGCGAAGATACAATTCGCTAAAGGGCAACAAAGAGTCACTGGAAACAAAGTTCACTGCTTGTATACACAAAACCTAGCAACAAGATATTTAAATATACGTCTAAGTCTACAATAAATCTACGTATTTAAGCAAACGTCAATGTATATAATGCGTCAAACAAGAAAAATAAACATGTTGCGCAGTCACAGATAGTACACTTTATGCACAGAAAGACAGATAATCTAGGCAAGAACAAAACTATGATCGCAGAAATCGTGATATGTACTCGGGCCATGCAGCGGTCGCGACAGCACCCTACAGGTAGAATAATAGAGGAATAATGCAGAAATCAGTACGAAAATGTGTAATTTGCTTGCAGATCGGCAACAAATATTCTGCATCTAAAATTAAAGAAGGGTATTGCTTGGTTTCAAAAAGGAAATAAAAGCAGGTAGCTAAAAAGGAAAGAAAAGGACAAATGAAATCGGCAGATGATGCGGCAAGTTGAACTTCCCAAAATCAGAGTGTGTTTTTGGCAAACGCCGCGCAATTTTGACCACGCAAGGTCGGTCAAAATTGGTTATTGATGTCCTCGTAATTTTCGTATTCACATAATAATTTTGATCATGATGCTAACTATTAGAATAAACGGCGACAATTTCTGTGGTTTTAAAAGCTAATGAACAGTCATACATTTTCATAATTACGAGCTTATGGACGTGAAGGAACAGAGATGTTTACTTGCATTGATTTTTGCTGCTTCGCTATCTAAAGGACAAACTTTTCTCGCCGGGAAAGTTGAGCGAAGAGGTCAATGGCTTCGGACACGTTGATGCCGACGTCTCTGTGGGTGTATAGAAGCGCCAGGCTAACCATGCGTTCCACAGACATTGTAGAGCGCAAGTTGTTTTTTAGTAAACTCTTGTTAAAAAATATTCTCTCTGCGCTGGCAACGGTCACTGGAAGGGTGACTAGAATCTGCAGCAGTTTGTACACATTTACATAGAACCTGCAGTCGCATGAGACAGGGCATCTATTCCGGTGCTAAAACCTAAAACACTCCCTCGATGTCGTTGGGATCCTTGTTTAGGTACCTTGCACAAACGATAGGCTGTTCGATTCCAGCGATGTCCGTCGTTTCGTGAGGAAGTATGGAGAAGCAGCCTGCTTTTGCTACTATAGCTTTCTTTGATAATTTCTCTACAAATTTCTATAACTTGGTTTTGTGCATCTGGGCTTAAATACGAGGCATTACTGGGGCAACTTTCCAAATGGTTCTTGAGATATGTATCTCCACAATCAGCTCGCATGCGAAGAAGCGCTCTGAAAATACTTGTATTTTCAGCGCGGGGGCTATGCTTAAATCCACAGGGCCACTGTCCCTGTGGCCACGGAGAGCCAATCCTTGTCGCCCGCAAAAAGAATTTGCTCAATAATTCTCCATTTACTTTCTTCTGTTTGCTCATATTTTACTTTGCCTGCCCTGGTCCAGCTGACCGATCACATTGGGCACGCTTCCTGAAAATGTTTGGAGAAAATTATCAGCTCCTAGCTCACAGTCATGGTGATATTTATTATTTTCGTGTGTGTGGAAGATTTCGAGCGCGTGCTTTCATTTCTGGAACGGCTTGGACACGAGGGCTCCAGTGCATGCATGTTGGCCCAAGTTTATAAGAGCATTAACCCCATAAAGTTCCAGACTTGAAAATCTTTTAAAGCTCGCCTTTGGAAATGTCAGTGCACCTTTCGCGTCAAAAGTTTCGGAATTGAAATCCATGCACTCCGTAGATTCCGCGGCCGCTGCGAGATGCCGCAACGCGCTCGCTCGCTATCGAAAAGCCCTTGAAAGTGTGTGCTCGGATGGGGCTCCTTGCGTTACGGGACTACAGGTGCAAGGGCGTTGCCACGAAATCCAGCCCGAGTTCGCAATGTGCGTGCCGAAATGTCTTTTCGAGCGTGAAAAAGACATTGTAGACTGAATCCAGAATGATTCCCGGCGTCAGTGGTAGTTTTGGTCGGCGGTGCATGCCGGCACGAAAAAATTTCCGGGGGGGGGGGGGGGGGGGCTGAAGCCCCATCAGCCCCCCCCCCCTCCTCCCCCTGTCTACGCCCCTGATGAACACATCTCGCTCGATGACCGCGGGAGCTCGTCAAAACACTGGAGTGATAAAGCACACCAGTGGCAGCGAGCAAATTGGCCTTCGCGCTGGCTCGCACTTCAACAGGAACTAAACGTCGAAAGCGCAGCGCATAGCTAACGGCCTCGGCGAATGCACTTTGGCCCATCGCAGATCGCTTAAAGATGAGGCACCCGCGGGCGCACGCTTCGTCCGCGTCGCAGATCGCTTTCAAGATAGCTCCGTGAGCAGCAGCCGCGTAAGCAGAACGCACCCTCCCCCCCATGTCTCCGTCTCCTCCC
>NC_051154.1:79967889-80042889 GCF_013339745.2 Dermacentor silvarum | reverse complement strand
CGGGTCCTAGTTTCTCTGGACCAAAATAAAGTTCTTGCCATGCCATGGGGGGCTAGTTGGTATGACATTATTCACACAGTATCGCAGAAGCACACGAACGGCGAAAGAAACAGACGGGACACAGCGCTAAGGACTGAGTGTTTGTCGCGTTAGGCGCCTGTGTCATTTGAACTTGCTAGGTTGATTTGTTTGTGTGTCTTCCTTGTACATTCTTTTTGTGTGGCGATATATATATATATATATATATATATATATATATATATATATATACATTGTAAAGGAGAGACACCGAGACAGCCCCCGTTTCCTGGGCCGGCTGTTCTATATTCTGCTTCGTCCTCCTCTTCTCCTCGTTCGCCCCCTAGCGCCCGGTGTCCGAGCGCCCGAGCCCAAGTGCATGTCTTCATCTTTACACTCGGCCACGCTGCTGACTCTGGCGGTTGTGAATGCGCGCTGATGCTGGAAAATCATTGTATAGCATTGTAAAGTCCTCGTCAATACCGTCCAGCGCGCAACCAGCTCCTCGGGGGGTCGGCACTGACTATTGCGCTCTGGTCGGTCTTGCCGTTGATTGTCCTGCCGCTGAGCGTTGTCGGTTTTGGGCGGGGTTGGGGAGATTCCCTTGGAGGGTGCTCCGTTGATTTTTGTGGGTGGTGCTGCCGGTCTTCCCCTCTTCTCCTCAGACTTTCGGGGAATGTCACAGGGGTAGCTTGGGAGGCTGTCCGCGGGTGGTGGTGCTCTGGGTGGCTGGAGGGCATGGTCGGAGCCATTCTGGGGCGGAGCTTCGTTGCGGTGGCTGCTGTGCCTTGGGCGCCGCGCTGACCCTGGGGGGAGCGCCTTAACCCCTGCGTGGATGCTGCGCTTGACGGCGACGACCCCGGCGGGGGCGTTCCCGGAGGTGGGCGACCATGGTGGTGGATGACTCTGGTCAGTGGCCGCTGACGCTTGCCTGAACACCGGGTCGTGATCTCTGGTGGCGGGAGTCGGGGTTGAGGGATTGCCACTGCCACTGCTGCTGGAACCATGGGGTGTTGGGACTGGTTGTTGCTGGGTCCTGGAGGATACCGGGGCGCTGCGACTGCTCCCCTGGTGCGGTAGTGGCTTCGGGCGGCGGGCGTCCTGCGGTGGGGGCTGTCTTGTGGTGCCTCCCTTGTGGCCTGGTGTGGCTGACACTCCCGGGGGAGAGGGCGGCACCGGGTGGAGTGGACCTGTGCGCGGCTGCTGCTGCGGCCCGAGGAGGGTGATTGCGGGACTCTGGGCTGGTCGGTCCGGGCCCTGGTCGGTTTCTCGCTGCTTGACACGTGGGCCTAACGTCGTCTCGTAGGCGGGCTGGCCGGCCATCTCGTTGGTGGACGGCGCCCCCTTTGCGGCAGGGGTGGCGTGTGCCGGAGTGGGGCTTTTGTTGCGCTGCTCCTCGGCCCTCAGCAGCAGCAGCAGATCCACGGCGGATGGGTCCGTGTCCCAAGGGTCGCCGCACTGCGCATTTCCCGCGTTGTCCCCACATGCTTCTACTTCCGACGCCGCTGCGGATGCGGCTTCATCCGCTGTCTTGTAGGCCTCGCCGCCGGGCCCGCCATGGATGGTGGAGTACGCCGACGTGGAGCTGTTCGAACGGGAGGCCTGTGACTGATGCGGTGGTGGCTGAGGTCTCGACCCGCCGCCGCTGCGGCCGAACCATTGGTTCTCGGTCGTGATCTTCGACGACGACGAGCCGCAGCTGATGCTCGGGAATGTAGGGGCAGTACAGGCATAAGAGAGCGGGCGCCCACCAGATGGCTCTATCGGAAACAGGATACTAGCGGAAGCGGTGGTCATAATGCGCTTCCCGTCGTCAGGGGTAAAGCAGACGGTGACCCGCGGTGAGCCGGCGTCTGCGGCGAGGCAGCCTGCGGACCACTCTGTCGACGCGTTGCTGGTCACACCTGCCGCAGCATCGAAGCAGTGGCTCGCCGGAGCACCGTGCGCAGAATTTCGCTGGTCGGACCCACAGCAGGCAGAAGGTAGCTGGCCGAAAGCAGCTATCAGCGCTGCGCTCCATTCAGGCCAGGACCGCTTTTTGATACCTTCGTAGTTTTCCCACGCCTTTGCGGCACCTCGAAGTCGCCCCGCCGCAACCAGCCATATCGTATTGTCGGGCCAGGCATGGCGTGCCCCGAGCGCGTTGCATGGCCGCTTGCACCCACAGAATAGGGTCACTCGGAAATCCGTGGAATTCCGCTAGTTCCGAGACAGCAGGCGATGGAAAGGCTGCTAGAGGGAAACCGGAAGTGGCTGAAACTAAGTAGTCCAGCTGCTGTGACAGCAGCGAGATGGGTCGCATGATGTCGGACAAGCTGCCGGCTGAGCCGTGCGTTGAGCCAAGGGCGGAATTCGCGCACCCTGAGGCGGCGGCAGCGGCCGCTGTACTCGGGCCAGCCAGACCAGTGGCCAAGGGAGCGCGTGCACGGCATCCGTTGATCCAAGGCTGGTCGCGGTCGCGGTACTCACTGTAGCCGGAAGCATGGCCAGGGGAGCGTGAACGGCATCCCTTGCTGGCTTAGTTGTCGATGGTGTCGTGGGGCAGAGATTCAGGGCATGAGAAGCGTGGACGGCGTACCCTAGCCGCAGGAGGCACCCAGGACGGCGAGAATCCATGTCCAAGGCAGCGTGGACGGCATGCCTTGGCAGCTCGGAGATCAAGGTAGTCCCAGGTACGGCAGCCATGCCAAGAGAAGCGCTGACGGCGTTCCCTCGCCGAAAGGACCAAAGACGGTGAGATGCAGGAGGACGCAAGGCCTCCGCAGCACGGTGCTTAAGGCTGGAGCGCCTTAGGACCGGGCGTTCGTCGACTGCGACATTGTAATGAATGAAAAAGACAGAGATAGAGAGAGAATAAAACATTTATTATTGAAAATTAATAGCCGTTTTGTGGACACAGCACCCGCTCCTGGGTGATGATGATGATGATGATCCTTTACCATGGCTCGCACCCACTGAGGGGGATAGGCCAAGAATCGGGCGGTAGTAGGTAGCTGAAAAATTCTTTTTGGCAATGAGAAACGCAAAGTAAAAGAAGGCAGAAACCAAAACAAAGAAAATTTGGTGTAACTCCTGGGCCGTCTGTTCTATTCTCTCCTCGTCGTCCTTTTTCTTCCAGCGAGCACCAGCGGCCAAGTTTACTTCATCTTTACTATATATATATATATATATATATATATATATATATATATATATATCATGAGCCTATATTTATGTCCACTGCAGGACCAAGGCCTCTCCCTGCGATCTCCATTGCAATTACCCCTGTCTTGCGCTAGCTGATTCCAATTTGCGCCTGCAATTTGGAATCAGAATAGGAGACAATTCAGTTTTATAGCCTGAGTCCCCTCGCACCGCCAAGAGGCTGGTGTCTCTTGGTTGAGCCATGCGACAAGCGGATTCAGTTATACAAGTTAGGGAGATATATGTGTTTTGTGCGTAGTAAGTCGTACAAGTACACATCTATGAAAAAAGCAATGTAACGCCTTGTAAAAATTTTAAAACAACAGATACAATCAAGAAGTCTTCTCCTGACGAAAGGTCAGTCATTGAGAAGATAAGACATAACATATATAAAAATTAAACGATACATAATAATTTCTGAACACAACTTATCACTAGAATTATTACCATAAGAATAATGTGATTCCATAACTCAATAGTTTCATTACTTGTCAAAGCATGCCTTATGCCACTGATATCGTTTATTTTCCGGAGGCAGAATAAAGAATTATAGAGTAAAAATGATCAGGTGCCCAAATACATAAGACAGCGATATCTAAAAAGCGGGAAAGGACTCGATAGCAAATATAGGAACAGCGTGGATTGTGTTATTGAGCGGCAAATGCAGCATATGACGAATAAAAATTAATAATGAAAATGCACAGACTGGACTGGGGAGTTTTACAAATAGCGCAACCACGCGTCTTTTCTTACCCAAATGGCCTCACTCTCCTTCCGCTGTTATGTACCCCATTTTCGTTCCTTTGCATAACTTTTTGCGTTGTTTTCTAAGCCAGGTGGTTTGCTTTGACTTGTAAGTTGGTGCCTTTCTCTCTCCTATTAAATACATCAGTTCGTTGTCTGATGCGATGATTTCACCATCATTAAAAAAGTGTTCGTTCGGGCATTTGATCTGGAAATGAAGTCGTCGGCAATCTTATTCAAAATGATTTTGCGGGAGAGTTCTTTGTGGGCGTGCAAAATCGCCAGATGGTTCAAACGGGGTTGGCCAGTCGTCGACCGCAAGTACATTTTCGGTCGCCGAAGGCAAGAAAAAGACCTCTCGGTCCTCGGATGAGGTCGACGAGACCTGTATGGCCAACGCAATTTCTTTAGCTGGGCCATTTCCGGCAAAAGGTTTCGCAGGTGTTCGCCCTTGCCCCTCGTAAACATGTGCACGGCGTCCTCGAATGTGCGCAATGATGCCGACCTTTTCTGGCTTAAAGTGTCAATGAGCATATCTCTGTGCAAAATCAGGCGTCCTGGTTCAAGGTCGTCACCGTAGAGCTATGTTATATATGCTTCGTCTTCCTTCCCTATGGCAAGCTGCTCAGTGTGGGACTTATGCTGCCACATATCATCTTTTATCGGCGGGTATTAAACCTGTTGTTTAATACCCGCCGCGGTGGCCCAGTCAGCTAAGGCGTTGCGCTGCTGAGCTTGAGATCGCGGGATCAAATCCCGGCCGCGGCGGCCGCATTTCGATGGAGGCGAAATGCAAAAACGCCCGTGTGCTTGCGTTGTAGTGCACGTTAAAGAACACCAGGTGGTCAAAATTAATCCGCAGCCCTCCACTACGGCATGCCTCATAATCAGAACTGGTTTTGGCACGTAAAAACCCCAGAAAAAAATGTCGCAGTTTCGCCCGAAAGGCGAAGCATCGATTGCGATAGCAAATTAGTAGAGAGCTATTCGGAGTAAGGATAGTAGTTTTATCGGCTGCATAAACTTGAACACATTGGCTTACTAACTGAATTAACAATCGTGGTGTCAGCGCGCACAAGCAAACATGGATAGATCACACTGAATGACCGCAGCCAACGACGGTCAAAACGCTGGCAGCAAGCGCAGGTTCGCGCGGTCTATCGCTTCAACGGAAACTGAGCGGCGAATGCACAGCGCATACAAAGGTCAGAGCCGTGTGGACATAAGAGACGGTGCGGACGACCGGCATGGAGAAGGAGAAGAGAGAGGAGAAGCTGCCCCCCTCCCCCCTTCTTCCCGCTTTGTTGCTTTCGCGTGGGAGATTGAGTGGCAAGATACGCCTTTGGTGCCGGAGCACAGCGCCACCCCGCCTCCCTCCCATAACCCCCCCCCCCCCCCCGGTCTTTCGCGCGACGGTCACGTTTGCTTTCCGCCGAGCGTTCGCTCTCCGTGATAGCGCGCGGGGGGGGGGGGGGGGGGGGAGCTCGCCCTCCGTGATAGCGCGCGTCCCCCGCACGCTTTCGCTCGTGCATAAGGCGCGCGGCAACGATTTTATCGCCTTTGAAATCTATACGGAACCTCACGGCGACGGCGACGCCGACGGCAGAAATCCGGTAGAAGTGTCCATATAATTGCTATCGCAATAAAAACTGTTGTTTAACGAAGACAGCACTGTGTCAAGTACTTCATAGAACCTCTGGCGGTACATGTCACTCGCTGATGGAAACGTGGGAGCTGAGGAACCTTCTTGATAGCGGCGTGGAGTCTTCTTTCGCCTAGCAGCTAGAACACACGGGTCCTCAACTCCTACTTTTCCTGCCTCTGCCATACATACTCGGGTCACGTGCTTTATTTTGGAGTTAATCTGTACCGAGTTCAAGCTTGCGCCATCCGAGATGGCTGGTCCCTTCGCGTGCGCTGTCTCTCCGCGCGCCTATAGTGTTATGTTTCCGCTGGTGGTTATACGGCGGAAAATACGCTTCCTTTTCAGCGTCAAACGAGTTCTGGCGAAGTACCGATAAGCGAGGTGCCCACTGTTGGCTTTCTCATTGGTGCTCTTGCTGTGTTTGTAGCCGGTGCACATTGCAACGTCCACAGCCGCAGTAGGAGCGAGCTTGACGCCTGTTTTCTATTTCTCCTTTTATTCCGACAGCAGTTGTATCGACACTCCAGGCAAATTTTCGCTGTCGTCGTCGCCGTGTTTAAAGTCCAAAATCATATGAATGAGTGACCCATACACTGTGGGTGCGATAAAAAGCCCGTAACACTGAGCCGAAAAGGATGGTGGCTTGATGTACATTATCTTCCCACGCGCTCAATGTTCGGGTTAGTTGGAGGTCACGTAATCCCCGCTCACGTGCCCCAACTGTTGCAGATCGCATAGCCTAAGTTAAGAGACAGCGGTAATTGGAGATTTCTGACAGAGTTCGTCGTCCTGTAGTAGACATAAAAATATGCAGATGATGATGAATGTAATTTTTGGATTCGCGGTGAATCGCATGGCTGTGCGAACCGTTCGCCCCCGCTGCCGGCGTTCTTCATAATGCCAGCGTTGTCATAGCGACTGCTCGTGGTCATCCAGCGAGATATTTACAGGTTTACATGGTCATGATGTTTGTTATTTTAATTAGTAAGTAAATGTTACTACAATTAATATAGGCGTTATAACCAACGTACAGACTCGTGTCAGGACCGCACTTTTCTGCCGCAGTTTTGACGAGCCTTACATAGGACTGGGTCATTTTATCTAATTTTTCCAGCTACGGGTATGAAATCCGCCGTAAACCTCCGCGATCGCCTCCCCTCGCCATCTATAGTCATGTAAAACTTTAGAACACAGCGGCATTTGCCCCTCAAAGGCGGCTGCACACGAGCATCCACCAGTGGGCGCGCACTCTAGACTGACGTCATGAGCCGGACGGCCGGTGACCACGCCGACGGATGACATGGCAGCCCGCGCTTCGAGCTGTGCCGAGTCGCGTCAGCGGGACTATTTCTTTAGTCGCGGTGGCAATCGGCTGCTGCGCTTCAGGGATCAGAGCGGGGTGCCTGTCCTGTCTTCTGAAGGTGTAACCGACTTTTTTTTATTGCGATAGCAATTATATGGACTCTTCAACAGGATTTCTGCCGTCGGCGTCGCCGTGAGGTTCCGTATAAAGTCCAAGGGCGATAAAATCGTCGCAGCACGCCGTATGCGCGAGTGAAAGCGCGCGAGGGACGCGCGCTACCAGGGAGAGCGAAAGCACGGCGGAAAGCAAACGCGACCTTCGCCGCGCAAGAGGCCGGGGGGTATGGGAAGGAGGGAGGCGGGGCGACGCTGTGCTGCGGCACCAAATGCTTATCTTGCAACCGGGCGCAAGGGGAACTGGCCACTCAATCTCCCACGCGAAAGCAAGAAAGCGGGAAGGCAGCGCGGGAGGGAGAGGGGGCAGCTTCTACTCTGCCAACAACTGCGTCTGTACTTTGCCCGGCTGTGGCGGTCGCCCCCACCGTCTCTTAAAAGTGATCTCCACACGGCTCTCACCTTTGTATGCGATGTGCATTCGCCGCTCAGTTTCCGTTGAAGCGATAGACCGCGTGAACCTTCGCTCGCTGCGGCGGCTGCGCTTGCTGCCAGCGTTTTGACAGTCGTCTGCGGTCATTGAGTGTGATATATTCATTTCTTCTTGTGCGTGCTGACACCACGCTTGTTAATTCAGTTAGTAAGTGAATGTGTCCAAGTTTATGCAGCCGATAAAACTACTATTCCTACTCCGAATAGCTCTCTACTAATTTGCTATCGCAATTGATGCTTCGCCTTTCGGGCGAAACTGCGACATTTTTATTGCGATAGCAATTATATGGACACTCAAAAGCAGATTTCTGCCGTCGGCGTCGCCGTCGCCGTCGCCGTGAGGTTCCGTATGACGTCAATGGAGATGAAATCGTCGCCGCGCGCCAAACGCTGTATGTGCGAGTGAAAGGACGCGAGGGGCGCGCGCTTTCACGGGGAGTGAACGCACGGCGGAGAACAAACGCGCGTTCTGCGCCGTGCTCGCTTAAGGGCTGCAGAAGTAAGCGTCTCTTTCCTCCTTTACAATCACCATATATGTAGAGCAAACGCGCCTTCTTCCGACGCGCGAGAGGCCGTGGGGGAGGGGGAGGGGGGAAGGGAAGGGAGGCGACGTTTAGCTGCGGCACCAAGTGCCTATTTATATCAGAGGCTCCAGCAACAGTCACCAACGCCGCACGCATTTTGAACGAACGCGGGCAAAACGCCGACGGCGTCGACAACAGTTCTGCGTGTTGCTGGTGCTGCTGCATGTCCAAGTTTATACAGCTGATAAATCTAATATCATTACTCCGTATAGCTCTCTACAAATTTGCTATCGCAATTGATGCTTCGCCTTTCAGGTGAAACTGCGACAACTTTTTTATAGTTGCGACGCGCGAAAGTACGCTGCGCGGGAAAATTCGCAGTGGAGCGCGATCGGAATCAGCGCTGAACGCGATTGCTTCTCGGTTGGATTAAAAAAATATTTGCTTTCAAGTTGGGGGTGCGGCTCTTACACGAATATATACTGGAAGCATCTTCCTTCATGTATTTGTCTTATGCTTCGCTATCACTGATCTTGCTTCGCCTTTGTGGCGAAAATGCAGCCTTTTTAAAAAAAAATTATGCTGAGCCCTGGTAAAGGCTCTGCTGCGCATGACTGCTATTGATTCTGATTTCGAGTAAATCCAGCTTGGCCTCACTTCGGTTACTAAGTTAACTATATATGACCTCTGCATGCACGTTGCGATGTTTCCATGCCTAATAGATGTTGTAAATTATTATGCTAGCAGTCGCTAGCATTACCTACTGGAAAGAGAGGCAATGCTGAAACACACATCATTCACGTGCATTTCACACACCATTGATAAAACAGACTCTGCCTAAGGGGTCACTGAAGTCTGCAGGTCTTTTTCAGTGTCAAAAAAGCGCGCAAAGCAATTTGTAGCGAGTTGAACATACAGCAACATATTCATTCTATAGACATAGGCTATCCATATCATTAGAAATAATTGTTAGTTAGCTACCTCTTTTTCTTTAAAGATATATTAAACTTTGTCCTGTGTACACATTGAAATATAATGTGTCTGTGCATGGTGTTCAAATTGGAAATTAAAATAACATGTTTAAGTGAAAAAATACGGATAAAGTAGCCGCCGTTGGTGCTTCTAATGCGCTTGTTTGCCTATTGTCAGGATTTTCAGAAATAAAGCGAAAGTAGGAATATAAGCCGTGCACGTCCGCGTCAACAATCATGCAGTGAGCTTTTAGCCACAATAACATTTTAAGGAAAAAGGTACAGGCAACTGAAAAGAAACCATGAACGATTTGGCTAACAGGACACTGGTAATGACATTTTAGGAGGGGGGGGGGGGGGGCCGGGGGACACGGCAGCGCCCCGGAAAACTCCGGAGGGGCTAGCGCTCCCCCCCCCCCCCCCCCCCGTAGTCGGCGCCTATGTATTTATACTAATAAAGTATTCTTTTTGCGAGAACAATGTTTCTTTTTGTAAACTGCTAAGGTAATTAAGCGCCAGTTTTTCGAATTTGTCAGTTGAACTTCCCCCAGAATGCCTTGAATAGCTACACCGGGTGTTTCTACAAAGACTTCAAAGGGGCCCTGAACCACCCCTCGGGCTTAGTGAAAAAACAGTCGGCAGATAGCATACGCTGCTTTGAACATCTCAGCAAAATTTTGCAGTCATGCGCTCTGCGTGGATCTTGCAAGCGAAGCGCGAAGTCACTTTTTTCTCAAACGCTCTCTTTTCAACAGAAGCCTGCTCCTCTTTTCTGGATGCTATATTTCGTAATATAGCAGATTCCCGTACGCGGCGGCTATTGGTGAATAGCTGACATCAATCAAGAAGGGTGTTTGGATCAGTGCGCTTCTTCCTTTTGTTGCTGCGTATATTTATTAACACAGTTTAATAAATTAAACTGGCTGAAGTAACCGAAAATCTACTTTCGAATTTCGATAATTACGTACTTCCAGAAGAAGCCGACTACAGTCTGCTCATGCTCCGCCGCGGCCGCCCACGTAGGAATTAAAATTTGGCCACCCTGCTTATCGGTGTCGTAGCCAGTAGCGCACCCAGGATTTCTGCCGGGGGGGGGGGGGGGGTGAATTTTTGTGGTTGAGGGGGGAAGCAAGCACTTTGCATAATATGCAATGCACATGTCCATGCTTTAGCCAGGGGAATCCAACAGCAAATAAATTACCTAATAATTGTAATAATAATGACACCAAGGATGATGACGATGTTTATTTCTTCAGCGTTTTACTCAAAGTAATCTAAGAGTGAATGAATAAATACAGGACATTGATAGAGTGTCTTTGGTAATCAGAAAAATCCGACCTCAAGCCACCTCCTGAATTGTAATGACAATGTTAACAGAGCACCGAAGGTACACGTTGGACTGGTGGGGCTGGACGCGTGGGGGGAGGGGGTTCACTCGGCCGCAGGGGGGGGGGGGGGGTATTGCCACCAAACCAACAGTGCTCTCAATGACAACTTTTGGATGGCAGGACGCTTGCACCCAGCAAAGGCTAAGAAGAAAGCATTTAGGATGTGCGAAGAAGTGGGCTTTTTGAAGCTGGCAGCATCAATGAAGGGGCTTTGCCTGTCTGCCCTCTTTGTGGATGCACCAAGATGATTCCCCCTTTGAGGGGATTGTTTCAGAGGTTGCTACCTGGTATCAGTATTAGGTGTTTAGTAGCAGAGAAGCTTGTCTTTGCCCACTGTCAACAATCTGTTCCTTTTCCAGGGCACCTGTGAAGTGTCCAGTTTTTAGACGCAATGTGCTTTACATGCACTCTAAGAACAGTTGCACCCCTTGGGGCGTATTTTTGCCACAGAACAATAATCGTCATCTGACTTATTTATTTATTTATTTATTTATTTATTTATTTATTTATTTATTTATTTATTTATTTATTTATTTATTTATTTATTGATACTGCAATCCCGGTATCGGGATTATAGCGGGGTGGGAAAGAAGAATTAAGCAGTTTCACAAAAACTGGCAAAATGCAAACAAAAGTAACAAGGGAGCAGGTTGAAGCTCTGCAGCCAGCATCAGGAATACAACATTTGAACAAGATATCAAACAGTAAAAATAAAATACACAATAGCGCAGTAAAGTGATGAAATGCAGTAACACACACTAAGTAATATGTTCTGCGAATAACGTCAGTGAAGGTTGCAACACTTCATTGTTAGTGAGGTTATTCCAATCGGTAATCGTTCGTGGAAGAAATGAGTATTTAAAACAGTTATTACGGGTGCGAAAAGGAGTTAAAGATAGCTGATGTCGTTGTCGGGTCGCATACCCAGACGAATAATGAATTAAATGGGTGAGTTCAGTTCTGTAATGTCCTTTAATTATTTGGTACATAAATTTAAGTCTTGCAGAACGATTTCGCTCATTTATTGTCGGCAGACCAGCTTTGATTAAGAGATGTGTTACCGATGTACGTCGGTAATTATTATATATGTATCGAGCAGCCCTCTTTTGAACCTTCTCTACTTTGTTTATGTTAGTCTTAGTGAATGGGTCCCAAATGACAGCAGCATAATCTAAGGTAGGCAAAACAATACATTTATAAGCAAGGAGGCGGACAGATGGAGTAGATAACCGCAACGCCCGTCTTAAGAAAAACAATTTACGGAAAGCGTTACACGTAATAAAATCAATGTGTTTGTTCCAGCTGAGATTGTTAGTGACCCAGAGCCCTAGATATTTATATTCTGTTACTTCTGCGAGTGTCACATTATTAATTCTGTAATCAAACGGTAAGGCATTCTTTTTGTGAGTAATCCTCATCAATACAGTTTTTTTCAAAATTAATCGACATTTGCCATGATTCACACCATGCAGAAACTTTTTGCAATGCGCTATTCAGTAGTGCTTGATCTGAGACACTTCTCACTTCTGTATAAATGACACAATCATCGGCGTAAAGCCTAATTTTTACAGGAATGTTAGACACAATATCATTAATATATATTAAGAACAATAGAGGCCCAAGAACAGAGCCCTGAGGGACACCAGAGCGAACTTTAAGCTTGTCAGAACAATGATTGTTAAAAACAACGAATTGTTCTCTGTTTAAAAGGTACGCTGAAATCCACTTTACTAATTGTTTGTTATGAAGTATAGTGTCTAACTTATAAATTAACTTTTCGTGAGTGACCCTGTCAAAAGCTTTCGAGAAATCCATAAATACGGCGTCAATCTGTGTTCCATTGTTAATTGAAAAGGAAAAATCATGTATAGTTTCTACTAGCTGTGTACAAGTTGAGTAACCCCTCCTGAATCCATGCTGATATTTAGTGAAAAAGTTGTTAGCTTCAAGGAAGTTTGATATGTGATTGTGAATTATGTGCTCAAGTAGTTTACAAGCAGTCGATGTTAGCGAAATTGGGCGGTAGTTCTTGATCAATCGCTTGTCTCCACTTTTGTGAAGTGGTTTCACTCTGGCAGTCTTCCAGTCTCTCGGAATTTGACTTTCACACAAGGACCTTGTAAATAAAACAAACAAATATTTAGATGTCCATTGTGCATATCTTTTCAAGAAGGCGTTAGGTATGTTGTCCGGTCCAGGTGATTTCTTAACCTCGAGGTTAAGCAACATATTTAAGATACCATGCTCACTAATGACAAGATCCTCCAAAGGCGGGAGTGAGGCTTCGAATTTTGGAAATATGTTATTGTCATCAGTAAATACGGACTTAAAATGTTCATTGAAGACATTAGATATTTCTTGTGCATCACTGACCAGAACACCTTTGATTTCAAACTGATCATGGGTCTTTGAGGTTGGGGAAACCAAACGCCAGAATTTCTCAGGAGACTCTGATATAAAGTTGGGCAAAGATTTTTCAAAATAACGCTGTTTGTCAATGACCGTTTGCTTTTTCAGCTGAGAGCTAAGACAAGTTATATTTTGTTCCAATTCCGGAGAAAGAATGTTTGCTTTTCTTTTCTGTTTCATGCGCTTCAGTTTTCTTTTTAGCTGCAGTGTCGCCCGAGAAATCCATGGGTTTTTTGTTTTCTTTTTAACAATAACCGGCACGTGACATTCAATACATTCATGTACCATGGTTTTAAACTGGTCCCAAAGTTCTTGAACACTTGCAGTGTTATTACAAAATGTATAAAAATTAAAGGAAAGAACATCAATAATGGAAACATCGTCAGCACGGGAGAAGTTTCTAAAATGCATTTGAGGGCAATTTTTATCAACAGTCAGGCCGTAAAAAGTCAGGAGAACGGCCTGGTGATCGGAGATACCAGGTATCACTACGCACTTAGTTGCATCGAAAATTGTTCCAGAAACAAAGAAGAGGTCTAAAATAGATTTTGAATTCCCTTGTATCCGGGTTGGGTGCTCTACAGCTTGCGTCAAGTCAAATGAGAAAGCTATATCAAGCATTGCCTCACCTGATTCATCACTATGCGTTTTTAGTGCAAACGTTGACCAGTCAATGTCCGGCAAATTGAAGTCGCCTGTTAAAATAATGCGATCATTTAGCTTAATAAAGGTTGTCATATAATCTTTAAGGTTATCCAAGACTGTGACAGGCGATCCAGGCGGCCTATACAGTGCTCCCACAATATACCGGACATTGTTATGGTATGCCTTACAAAAAATGCATTCAATATTAGGTACGTCAGGCAAGCTACTTGCGTGGCTTTCCTTTCTTTAACGCTGTGCGCCCGGCACTTCTCGGTCACGAACGACAAGAGCGTTATCAGCGTGACACAGCGTTCTCGATAGGAAAGTAGCAAGTGCAGAGTTTTCAAGATAGGAAACGCAAGCGATTATTTTTGTGACGATTTGAGATGACGATTATTTTTGTGTGGCAAAAATGCACCCCAAAGGGTGCAACTGTTTTTAGAGTGTGCATGCATGTAAAGCACAAAACTTGGGCCACTCGGTATGTACACTAATAGACAATCTGTTGCTGGCTATTGTGTGGCATAGCAGACAACTTCGGCACAGAATGTGTGCAACTGGGTGTGTGCTCATTCATGGCTAATCATGTATGTATGTATGTATGTATGTATGTATGTATGTATGTATGTATGTATGTATGTATGTATGTATGTATGTATGTATGTATGTATGTATGTATGTATGCATGCATGCATGCATGCATGCATGTATGTATGTATGTATGTATGTATGTATGTATGTATGTATGTATGTATGTATGTATGTATGTATGTATGTAGTATGTATGTATGTATGTATGTATGTATGTATGTATGTATGTATGTATGTATGTATGTATGTATGTATGTATGTATGTATGTATGTATGTATGTATGTATGTATTTGTTTGTGCATACACCTGTCATTACTGGACCTTCTACGTATGCTCACTCACATTGTCTAGCTACGGAACAGCACAAGATTGCCTGCTATTAGTTTGAGCACATGCTCGAACTAGGAATTGTGCATCCATTTTCCAGCCCATGAGCACGTCCATTGCACATGGTACCCAAGAAGACTGCAGGTGACTAGCACTTGAACGAGAACTACCAGTGTCTGAGGCCACCGTCCCCGACCGCTACCCAGTGACACACGTTGAAGACTTCGCAGCAGCACTGCACGGAGCTGCTCTCTTCTCCAAAACCTTTCATCTCATCCTCTCAGCAACATTTTTCCCTTGACAAGCATCATGTTTGACCCAGAGAGCTAACCGCTACAAGCAATGATGCAGTGCTCGTGTGGTTTGCCAGTGATGCAACCTCACCAATTCAGACAAGCTTTGCAGCATTTAGATTTCAACACTGTGTTGGATCTGCGTGTTTGATTGTGAAACCCTTACAGTGCATTAAAAGAAGAGTGCATGGAGAAGTGCAATTGATTACATATCTTTAACACAATTCCTTGCTTTTTGTTTTCGTGAGGCTGCGCACACTTACATGCATTTTCTTAGCAACAAAATTCTGTTTGCAAACAATGCAAATATGTTTATTCAAGCTGCTCCTTCCTTGCCCTAATTCAATAATAACCAACTTTAGGAGCTGCAAATCTAGCTAACTTAAGCAGATTTTGCTTTTTTTTCAGCTACTTCTAGTAGCTTATTGATTGGTTAATTTTCTAGTTGGGTATCATGTGGTGCAGTGCAAAGCAGTTTAGTTGAGAGGCATGACAAGCTCTGTGTTTATAAAAAGAACTGTTTGAAGAATTCTTGGAGTAATATTAGAACATGCAGCTCTAATTGAGTGAGCACTGCTTTCGTCACAAAATGTGGCAATGAGCTAGGCGGATGCTGTCACAACAGCGTAATGTTTAGGTTGTAATAGTATAGCAGAAACAAGTTCTGAAGTTCGAAGCCATATGGCTATAGCCTCTCTTTATACTGCTGCCATTAGCGAGCTTTAGATAAGAGGTCGCAAGCAGCATGCGCAAACAAGATCCCTGTTTGGGTATTGCTGGGACCTATGTGGCTTGCATAACTTAGCAGAACACAAGTCACTTGCGTCCCCTTATCTAATACTATTATTCTCATTGTAAAGCAACCAATATCGCAGTAAGTCTGGTCAACCTGCATCAATGCTAAAATATTTAGTAATTTTAAAGCCCTTTACCACACTCTTGGCCACTAGACTTGCGCTTTCCACGCCTGTATTTCTTGCTAATCAACTCTTTAGGTGCTTACGTTGTGTTTCTATGCTGTAAGATTAGTTTGGCAGTCCAGTAAAATTATTAAAGTGAAAGTCTGTGCTGGTATAGTGGCCATGTCATTCTAAAACTGTTAGTTTTGACACTGTGAGAGCGTTTGGCAAGTTTAGTAAGCTTCACCTCACTACAGATATGTATTGCGGTGAGACCATTTAGCATGTGAAAATATACCGGCAAACGGAGAGTTCGAGAACACCTGAGATTATAATAAAGCGGGTGGCGCAGTATCTTCAGGGCAGTGGGGGCATCAAAGCTGGAACCAGTCACCGCAATATACTGCTTCACCGCATTACACAAATGTGTTGCGGTGAAGTCATTGTGGAACGCATATTGCCACATACATTCATACCACCTTTGCACAGAACTGTGCGTCCCAGTACTAAAACTAAGGGCACGAAAAACAGGCAGAGATTCCGATGAACACCACAGGGCACGGTATTGAGCTCCATCTCACTGTGTTTATCGCGCTCTGAGTTGCAAAAGTCCCAAGCATCTACTCTGCATTTTTCGTGTAATTCTGGCAGATCATGTGATGTCATTAGTGCTCCCTTAGGCTCATAGCACTACGCGATAATTGTCGGAAAGCCCGCAATAAAATTAAATCGCATGAAGTCACGGACAGCGCACTAGCGCTGAACGCGATTGAGAACATGCGCTGCCTCATTTCAAGGACGAATCAACAGCTGTGAGTAAACACCATCTTAACCATTATATTACTTACCTGACCTAAGTTGTGGCCATGCAGGAACACGTACATACATACAGTACCTCCGCCTTCTACGTCCGTCAAGTGCATGTTCGATGTGATGACACTGCCGAAAAAGGCGGACACGGCTACATTGCTGCACAGCGCCGGTTCGCAAACTGCGTTGCCGAGGCGCTACGCCGCTTGAATATTTTGATCGTCAGCACCACCGAATTCTTCAAAATACAGGTCTCGCACCAGCACAGTTCACTGAGACCAAAAGCGGTTATCCCAACTGAAAAACGACCTCGGCCCTATGCTGGCCCAACGTGGATGGACGACTTGGCCGACCTCGGCCCAAGCTTGGTCAACAAGGTCGGGTTTGGTTATTGACCTTACACCGGTCCACTTATAGGTGCCAACATAGGCCCAAGGCCGTAGGCCGTCCTTGCAGACATCAGCTGGTGCGCAGCTGGATTATAAATCGAGCCAGTTTCTGGTTATGGTTACCTTACCCACATTACACTTAAAAATTGCATTTCGGCTATGAAGATTTCTTTGGGTGCAGGCATCTTGACAGGAAACAACACAGCAGAACAAAAACAACAGAGACAATATACCAATATACAATATACATGACATTAGAAAAGAATGCAAATTGTGAGCTTCTTGAGCAAAACCATGGCCCTACAGAAGACCACGTTTGGTCGCCTGAGCATTGGGTGCCGACTAATCCCCTATCGTTAGTTGACTGCTGGCTCAACGTCTTTGACCAACTAATAACCAACGAAATTGGCAGCCAACCAGGGCCCCACCTCGGGCCGCCATTGGTTGGTCGAGAATACCGGTTGTCGAGCATTGCCCAGTTGTTTAACAACGATCGGCCGTCGGTCAATTTCAGTTATGATGCCATACTACCGGTACTGCACGGCTTTTCGCTAAGAAACACTTACCCACGGCTTATACATCACACAACCAGCGTTGAACAATGCGCGGTCGGCGTGGGTCAGAGATCCAATGCGCCACGGCGTCACTTGGTGCCACCATCGCGCCTTCTCAAAAGTTTCTAAACGATCCTGTCTCTAGGCACCTAGGATCAGGTCACGTGAGGGATTTTTGTACGACATTTTGTACGACGCTTCAGCTTCGCCTTTAAGAGTGGAACGCGATAGCGTTATCGGGCCCCGTTCGCATCGAATTTTTCTTTCAGTGGAAGCGCTTCTCTGCAACACAGAACGTAGGTAAGTCAGCTTAAAAAGACCAAGCTTACACCGATCCCCATAGAGTCGGCTTCACTTTTAAACAGAAATGCATTGCTGGAAAGACGTTTGTCCAGGGGCAATATATATGTCGTCTTGTATTAAAATGTGATGGCCCTAGCACCTTTTTATTATTTTATTAATTGTTTGCGAGTGACCCGGCGAACGTGCGTGTCCAAAACGCATTAGACAGGCGAAGCCCCAATTTACCCGATGATGATGATGATGATGATGATGATGATGATGTGGCTGCCGAGGATGCGAGCGCTATCTGGATATCATTTTCGCAAGTAAACTACCCCAGCGCGCCGCTGTAGGTCTGGTAGAAATGCTGAAAAAGGGGTTTGTGTTTGGGCAATGCAAGTCGTGTCGCTCCTGGTTCTTTTTTCGGCGTAGCGATATTTTCACTCGGTCCTGGATCCTGAGGAGCTTGACACTGACGAGTGTTAGCCACGGTATTTATTGCACTGCCTAAACATTGAGGTAAATAATAAAATAACGGTGCAATATCACGGCTGCGAGTGCAGCTCAGCGTGCCGTCTACCTCTTAGCAAACGACATAATAGACAGTTTTAGTTTAGCGTGGTTACCGGAATAGCGGGCGTACCGGAATAGCGGGATCGAAGTGCGCATGCGCAGAACGCTAACCGACCCATACCGTTTACCGTGCGCACGCTATTTCTCAGAGTTAACGTTACCGTGTTAGCGTGGTGTACGTAGTGTACGTAAAACATGGCGGCGGTCCCGGTCGCCCGCTTCGAACTGAATTTGGCGTTGTTTTTGTAGAATTCACTTCGTTCGTAGCAAATGACTGCGTAAACGGCTTTTGCTTAGTCTCATGCCGCTTCGCCGAGAGAGTGTTATGGCTAATCTTGAGGAATTTTCGAGATCGCTTCTCGTTTCGAACGCGCCTAAGCCTAACGAGAGAAATTTTTTTGAGATGCGAGCGCCATCTGTCGCTAAAGTCGGAAGATAAGCGCGACGACGGCATATGGCCTCTGAGATGGGAGGATGTCGGAGGCTATGGTAGACAGCTTGTACTGCTTGTCTGTTTCGTTGCAGATCGACGGACATGTGAAGTAAAAATACAACGCGCTCCTGGCTTCCACTGCGCTGCCTATCGCACTTTCCGGACGCACACACACATAGAATTAGGTGCCCTGTGTATGCGAAATTCAAAGCGTAATGGAATAGCGTCCCGCACGTAAACTACGCTATCACGCTATACTAAAACTCTCTTTCTGCAAAGTTCGTTTGCGGAACGGTAACGCTATTTCCCGTAACCCCGCTATTACGCTAACGCTAAACTAAAACTGTCTAATGACCGTTTTTGAGGTCGACTGATTAAAACAAGAAACATCACACGTATGTGTCTTTCAGCGTATATTTCCCACTTTATTTCAAGTGAACTACGTCGGTCAGCACACCTACCGTACCTCAGTTGGTCTCCATTTTATTGCGATAGCAATTATATGGACACTCCAAGCGCATTTTTGCCGTCGCCGTCGTCGTGATGTTCCGTATAAAGTCCAACGGTGATAAAATCGTCGCCGCGCGCCGTGCGTTGTGTGTGCGAGTGAAAGCGTGCGAGGGTGAGCCGGCAACCGCAGCTTAAATCTCGCGCACGCGAGAGAGGAAGGCGGACGGAAGCGCACGGTCTTCGTTCACGCGCGAGGCACGGGGAGGAGGCGACGGAGACGGGAGGGTGCGTTCTGCGCGGCTGCTGCTCACGGAGCTATCTTGGAAGCGATCTGCGACGTGGCTGAAGTGTGCGCCCGCGGGAGCCTCATCTTCAAAGCGATCTGCGATGGGCCAAAGTGCATTCGCTGAGTGCCGGTAGCTTCGTATGCGCTGCGCTTTCGACGTTTAGTTCGCGTTGAAGCGAGAGCCAGCGCGAAGGTCAATTTGCTCGCTGCCGCTGGCACGCTTTCTCACTCCAGCGCTTTGACGAGCTCCCGCGGTCATCGAGCGAGATGTGCTCATGTTTACCCGTGCGCGCGTGACACCGTGCTTGTTTATTTAGTTAGTAAGCGAATATTTACAAGTTTATACGGCCGATAAAATACTATCCTTATTTCGTATAGCTGTCTACTAATTTGCTATCGCAATCGATGCTTCGCCTTTCGGGTGAAACTACGACTTTTTTTTTTCTTCCTCTATGTTGGTCTACAACGTGGAGACCAACTCTGGGGCACTATAGACGAGAAAACCATCGCCAGACGGCGCTACTGCGCCTCCTGACAGCGGCCCCAATCTGGAAATGTCAAGCAGCGCGGTCGCGCCGTGGCACCGTCTCCGCTTTGTTTACATTGTTTCGCCCGCGCTTTCCTTCGCTGCTCGTGCTCACGGCGCTCCGTTCTCGGCGGCCGCAGATCGCGTGCTTGCTGAACAGCGATGCAAAGACTGCAATGCGGTTTCAAGAAGGTTGCCGATGCCGACAGCTTCTTTCGTGGCGGCAACCTCAAGAAAGGGGAGCGTCTGCTTCCACACGTGTATGGCGTTGAACAAATTGTGGGCGTTGATGTGACAGTGAAAGCCAAGTGCGTGTCGGAGGTGTCCAACAAGACTGTATACGACATCGAGTTAGAGGTACACATCGAGTTCAGTAATTTAGTCACTTTTATTTCTCTATGGTGCAATCACAAAGCGGTCATGCATGCTTGCAGAGATGTGCAGAGACGGTGACGATTGCGGTTGGTTTTGTTGTTCGCTGGGCGCGCACACACGGCTGCTCTCATTTCGGCTCCCAGGGAGTGGCATCCGCACTGTCAGCACAGAAAGAACACATGTATTAGGCACCAATAAGCCAATAAAATTAATTAACAATATAAGTACTACATATGCACATAATGCCTTATGTCATACTGTATAAATATTTAATATATATCATGCCTTATTCAATGCAGATGTTAGAGTCATGACAACTAATTGCATTAGTGAGCACGATATATATCTTTTCATTGCTCATGAGAAATCGCCCGTACAATCTTCTCCGCGAAATGAATTCAGATCACGGTAATCGGCGATTACGTTGGGACCATAGCACGAGCGCAACAATTAGCGACACATGCTTCATCAAAGAAAATCTACTTTCTCGTCGGGCGAATGCGCCCCGCCGCAGCTAAAGTAAGCTCACACCGATGGCCGGCTACTACGCACGAAACGAACATTCTTGGCAGGAAGAGTGAAGCAGGAAGAATGTGCAAGGTGGCAATTACTTTAAAGCATACTTGGATATTGTGAACCTAGAAAACATGACCAAGCAACAAACATAACGCGCATGTCTCGGGCAGCTGCTTTCCGATCTGCCGCTTACCGACGCACGCGATGACTGCAGCTTGCATTAAATACGGATTGCCACCACACAAAAGACAAGTAGCGCGCGGACCCTTTTGTTGCCTGCACAACTAGCAATTTAAGTTGCAGCGTTTGGAAAAGGGATATAATTCTCTTGAGTTCGTCCTTGCCGATCGCGAGTGAACGAACAGTACAATCAATTAAATTCAGGGGTTTTACGTGCCAAAACCACGATATCATTATGGGGCACGCTGTAATGGAGGGTCCCAGGAATAATTTTGACCACCGGGGGTTCTTTAACGTGCACAAAAATCAGTACACGTTAACAAGTGTATTCTTGCATTTCGCCCCCATCGAAATGCGACCGCCGTGGCCGGGAATCGAGCTCGCGTCGTCGAGCTTAACGGCGCAACACGTATGCATTTACCACTAAGCTAACACGGCGGATGTCACTGTATACGATTCAACTACGCGACACGTCTAAACAAACGGCCATGCGCTAAATACAGGCATATTACTATTGCGTTTTTATCGAGTGGCCGTGATACTGCATGCGAATGCGAAAGTACGTGACTTAAGCCCGTTTCACATGGTGCGATTTTGCAGTGCGTTTTTCGCAGCTACGATTTCCGCAGATGCGAAATTCGCAATCCCGTTTCACATTGATCTACGACAGTTGCGTTTTTCGCATCCTCGTTAAGCATTCTGACTGGCGATGACGTATGAGCGAGCCGCCTCCGTCTGTTTCCACCGCTATATATTGGCTACTACCGCATCTGCATTTTTCGCAGAGAAGTTCAGCACGCCGAACATCGAAAAAACGCACGCACGAAGGGTCCGGCGGCCTATTTTCCGCAGCTGCAAATTAGCACGTGCGAATTCGCAGACAAAATCGCAGCATGTGAAACGGGCTTTACTTGACTCGGCGCACTGCAGTAATTCACGCTTGTCGTCTGTCCTCGCACCACCTCCCCGGAATTCTGTAGGACTTCAGGGGCGGCTTTCAACCTTTCGAGGCTGTTGTGGCAATCAACAACATAGCACTATTGCGTGCCACCTTTCCTGGTTCATGAGGCTGTTGTGGCAATCAACAACATAGCAGTATTGCGTGCCACCTTTCCTGGTTCATGAGGTCGCGCTCGCCGTCGCGAAAAGAACGCGCGCGATCGCTCGCGCCGTAGAGAACACGGACGCGCGCTGGGCCTTCGACACTTCCATCCTTCCGCCAGGGGAGTATTCGGGCGCGCGGGCAAGTTGCCTCGTCTATGGCGCCACAGAGTACCTAGTGTGTCACGAGGAGGTTCTTCCCCTGTGTTACGGTACCTGTGTCGTCGCAGGGCCATTCAACAACCATAGACGTATTTACCGGGGGGGCAGGGGGGCACTTGCCCCCCCCCCCCCCCCGCTGTCAAAAGTGGGGGGCAAAGTATGCCATTTGCCCCCCCCCCCCCCCGCCACTTTCGAAAGCGGGCTCTTTCGGCTACACACTGGAAAGTCCAACAAAACTACTGCTGAAGCTACATTTTATTTAATAATAGAGTCACCACGTTAATAACGCTTTTCTTTACTACGTATCCCCGGTTTGGGCAGCGAATATTGTGCCTCCTCGTGACGCGCTGTAGCGGGCGACGTGCGAGATTCGCCATACACGCTTGCATTGCGCAGAAGTCCTGCCGCTGGACAGTTCCTGCAGTTACAAATTACCGCCTAACCATACTTGAAAAAACAAAACAATGGGCTTGATATATTTAACCTTGCGGCGAGGGTAGAGGTCCGGATAAAGTATATTAAACAGCCGCGCCCAACGATGGGTGTGCCTTACTGCATGAAATGGTTGGATTATCGAATGCTGGAACTGTTGAATCTCCGTCCAGAAATAGTCTACGTAGCGTTGAAGCATAAATATATATCTTATCACCATCAAAAATCCAATCAAACCACTTATAGGTCTAACTGCCGAATTTCTTTGTCTAACCACGACTTATCGTATATTTATTATTTATTCATTTATTCATGATACCTCAAAGGTCCCAGAACGGGACATTACATGAGGAGTGGGCACGTAGAAAAAATGACGGGACAGGTTAGGTGGCGTGACTTGACCGTTACACAACCGGGATTTAAGGCTAAGACACTTGTATTATAGGAGTAGTCAGAAAGAATGAACCTGGCAGCACGGTTCTGAATCGATTCAAGGGAATTAATCATATTAACCTGGTGGTTCTAGTTTAGGATGGATTAGGGTTTTATATGCAAGTTCATTTATTCATGATACCTCAAAGGTCCCAGAAGGGGACATTACATCAGGGTCGGCGAGGTGATATGGTCGTGAAAGTGACCTCGGTCGAACGTGCAGAGCAATTTCAGTGCCAATAGAATACTTTACTGATTTTTTTCTAAAGGCCTGTGTCACTTCTGCTTTTATCGATTTCATTTTCAGGCCGTTTCTGAATAAGGGCTCCCCTACTACTTGTTCCCCGGCAGGAGCAAGAACAGCAGATATTTTATATTTAAAAAAAATGAAGACCACCTTATTGTGACGTGTTCCGAAAATTTGAACTGCGGTGGTTGCTTACGTATACTCGAAAAACCACTACAGAATACTCGCTTTCGCCCAGTTTTTATGCTTCATACACGGCATTTAGTTGTTGATCCCGGTATCTTCAGTAAACTATGCGGGCACGGTGTTAATATTTATTCGAAGTACGAAACAACATCCTGAGTGAGAGCGATAAATGTTTTTTTTTTTCTGTGTAGGTTCATTGCAAGCCTTTGTAGAAAGTTACATATTGAAGTGTTCCAGGGTGCCATACCACCGCTTTCCCCGACTCCTAAAACAATTGCATGAGATATGGACTTGAAATTCCATGAAAATAGGGAGAATTTTAAGCGCAATGCGTTGCGAAAATCTCACTGTCCTGCTTTAAATGCAAGTGTTGCAGATAATTACTAAACCCTTGTTTTTCCATTTGTTCCCGTGCACCATACGGGATGCGTATAGGTTGCTTCTGCGGTGTCCTCGGTGAGCTAAACAAGGCATCTTGTTTATATCTGAGGATAATGAAATTTTCTGACGAAGTAAGATGTGTATTGATGAATTACTGCTTTTTATTGCGATAGCAATTATATGGGCATTCCAAAGCGGATTTCTGTCGTCGTCGTCGCCGTGAGGTTCCGTATGACATCAGGCGATGAAATCGTTGCCGCGCTCCAGACGCTGTATGTGCGAGTAAAAGGGGGCGAGGGACGCGCGCTTTCACGGGGAGCGAACGCACGTCGGAGAGCAAACGCGCGTTCTGCGCCGTGCTCCCTGGAGGGCTGCATAATTAAGCGTCTGTTTCCTCCTTTACAATCACCATATATAGAGAGCAAACGCGACTTTCTCCGTCGCGCGAAAGGCCGTGGGGGACGGGAGGGAGGGGAGGCGACGTTTAGCTGCGGCACCAAAGGCGTATTTATATAAATATGTTGCGAGGCGAGAAGGTGGGTAAGATTTCCACCGCAGCTCGACGAGTGTCCCATTCTGATCTCGTCGAAAACCTCCGAGCCGCCCCGAGAGGCACCGGCAACAGTCACCAACGCCGCGCGCGTTCGGTGCGAACGCGGGCAAAATGCAGACGGCGTCGACAACAGTTCTGCGCATTGCCGGTGCTGCTGCATGTACAAGTTTATACAGCTGATAAAACTACTATCCTTGCTCCGTATACCTCTCTACTAATTTGTTATCGCAATTGATGCTTTGCCTTTCGGGTGAAACTGCGACATTTTTAAAAATTTCCAGCAAGAAGTGCTTCAAAGCACTACACGGGGACGAGGTTTAAAACGGAACACTAATATATACGGGTAACTTTTCAATGTACACGATGTAATTACAGGAAACTGAAACATTTAGTGCAACTGTTCGAAAACAAAAACAAAAAAACAGCTTCACTAAAAATCGGGTGGTAATTCACCAAGTTCGCACACCTCTGCCGTCTTTTTCTTTTTAGTATTGAGAGTAATTTATGTTGATTGTACTTCGTTCTCTTTAACCTCGACAGTACGATTACTTTTACTAGCGATACATTTATGCTGTAGACTTAAACACCAAGTGAAATTCTTTATTTAATTAGTAAAATTGACGGCAACAAATGGGCATTTTTTTGTGAGCTGCACTGCTGCTACTGGGTTGGATCAGGGACCTCTGGGCACTCAATGGCATTTGTCCCTGCATCACATATAGATTTTATAGCGACAAGAAATAAATGCAAATTCAAATAATTTTTCGGGCCTCAAAAGTTCACCATGTGTTTGAGAAACAGGTCTATTTTTACAAATAAAAATACCTGACAGATGCATTTCCAGGCTTTTTCACTTATTATAATAGTAATTATATATATATATATATATATATATATATATAGAGAGAGAGAGAGAGAGAGAGAGAGAGTCAGATCTGCGGTTTGCCCCCCCACTCGAGAAATAGTTGGTACGCCTCTGTCAACAACCCATATGTGCTCGCAATGACACGGAAACCACTAAAGCTCCTTGAGAATTTTAAAGTACCGCCACTCCTTGTACTACTACTACTACAGTGGCTAGAATGGGGAAGTGTGACGAGCGACACGCAGCGCTTACGGGGCGCATTGTAGCCGCCGGTAGGGAACCGCGAGGGGGCGCGTGCTGTCGTTGACACGTCGCCCGATGCGAGTCGCGCTGGCTCTGCTGCTTCAGTGACGCCGCGCGGCTTGTCCTGTGGAAAGTTACGTTCGGTTTTTTTTTTTTTTGTGCTGAAGCAAGTCTATATGTGTACTAATTGTGCGAAAACATTGTTTCGTGTCTGGATACTACTATCGTACTGCTGCCCAATTTTTGCTCACCGTGAACTGTCTTAGTTTCTACGATTTGGCTGAGATGTTCAAAGCAGCGTATGCTATCCGCCGACTGTTTTTTCACTAATCCCAAGGAGTGGTTCAGGGCACCTTTAAAGTCTTTGTAGAAACACCCGGTGTAGCTATCCAAGACATTCTGGGGGAAGTTCAACTGACAAGTTCGAAAACTGGCGCTTAATTACCTTAGCAGTTTACAAAAAGACACTTTGTTCTCGCAAAAAGAATAATTTATTAGAACAAATACATAGGCGCCGACTACGGAGGGGGGGGGGGGGGGGGGCTCCGGGGCTCGAGCCCCCTCCGGAGTTTTCCGGGGCGCTGCCGTGTCCCCCTTCCCCCCCCCCCCTCCTAAAATGTCATTACCAGTGTCCTGTTACCCAAATCGTTCATGGTTTCTTTTCAGTTGCCTGTACCTTTTTCCTTAGAATGTTAGTGTGGCTAAAAGCTAACTGCATCATTGTTGACGCGGACGTGCACGGCTTTTATTCATACTTTCGCTTTATTTCTGAAAATCCTTACAATAGGAAAACAAGCGTATGAGAATTAAGCACCAACATCATCCGTATTTTCTCACTTCAACTTGTTATTTTAATTTCCAGTTTGAACACCATGCACAGACACATTATATTTCAATGTGTACACAGGACAAAGTTTATTATATTTTTAAAGAAAAAGAGGTAGCTAACTAACAATTATTTCTAATGATATGGATAGCCTATGTCTATAGAATGAATATGTTGCTGTATGTTCAACTCGCTACAAATTGCTTTGCGCACTTTTTTGACACTGAAAAAGACCTGCAGACTTCAGTGACCCCTTCGGCAGAGTCTTTTTTCAATGGTGTGTGAAATGCACGTGAATGATATGTGTCTCAGCATTGCTTCTCTTTCCAGTAGGTAATGCTAGCGACTCATGAAAAAAAAAAGACATAATAATTTACAACATTTATTGGGGATGGAAACATCGCAACGTGCATGCAGAGGTCATATATAGTTAACTTAGTAACCGAAATGAGTGTGTAAAAATGAGTAACCGAAATGTGTCTCTGTCTTCTTCATTCATTACAATATATATGCATACATAAGGGGGTTGGAAAACTGGTCGGAATCGAACCAGGGACCCCTCGCTTCCGAACGCGCGGCGCTAACCACTACGCCACGAAGCGCACATGGACGCACGCACCACGATGACAATAAATACCCAACATTAACGAAAGACTGCGCGTTTCTAACGCGTTTGTGCTAACGCGTTACGGCCCGTGTAAAGGCGGAGAGGCCACAGCGTCTTACAAGACGCTGTGGCCTCTCCGCCTTACCCCCGTATTCATAAACGCTCCTCGACTTGAACTTGACTTGCCACCGTTTTGGGCAGCGCGTTCCAAACGCGTTGAAGGCGGTGGCCAGTCAAGTTCAAGTCGAGGAGCGTTTTTGAATACGGGGGTTATACTCTCTCAGCAGTCATGTGATGGCGTCGGCAAACGCGGTGCACGTTCCGGCATGTGTAAACGGCTGCGTAAGACGCTGTGGCCTCTCCCCCTTACTAGAGAGTACTGCACGTTTCTAACGCGTTTGTGCTAGCGTCCCCTTAAGCGGGAGATGGTGCAATTATAATGAAGGGCGCTGTTATAAAATAGCAATGACGTCACATATGGTGCGTGTCATTGGTGGAAGTCAATCGTTCGATTTAGTGCGGCGAGACTGGGCGAATTACACGGAAGATTCACGGTTTACCGATGATTCCCTCCGGAGCTTTGCGCACTCATCATCATTCACCCCGTGGATATGCGGTGTTTTTTTATTGCAGTTGCGTCCAATTTACTGTTTTTCATTTACTGCACCACTTTGACGATTGAGTTATGGTTGCTGCAGTGTAACGTATATGGCTTCCACCTTAACGGCGTTCGCAATATTCTTCGTGGGCTTTTTATTTACACAAGAAGTGCTTTGTCGTGGGCTCGGGAGAGAGAGATAAAAGTTTGTTGTGTCCATGATGGGGTCTGGGGGTGACGGGGGTTGGGAGACTAACCCCCAGGCCTCCCCTTCCTCAGACGGCGGCCAGCCCTTGCTTTCTGGCGGCGTCTTCGGCCATCCGGACGGCCCAGAGCTGCTCGGGAGGATTCGTGTGGCAGTACATTTCCCACCTCATTGTTTTCGTGCCCAAATTAGATTATACGCGTTTTAACTTTTAGGTGCTTTTGAACCTAATATGATTTTATTGCTGTAAGATTTATTTACGCTCTGTCACGTTATCGATGCGCATGCGCGGCCCGCACTTGGAATGTTAGAAGTGGTACGTAGAGATGTGGAGTCCGTTTAGCCTAGCTGCAAAAACACTGAAGCCCAGTGAAGCCGAGTCACGCAGGGTATGCGACCGAGATAGCTGTTCCATATTGTTCCGTGCCGTGCAACAAGATAGCTCGCGCCTCGAGCTCGGCTCAATCGGCTCCACGGCTGCCATGAGTGTTGTCTGCACACACATTTAGCGTTTCTGCTGAGTAGCTGTGTGCTCACCACACCGTCTTGGCGGAAACCGGTCTGAGCGTAAAAGGTATTAAACAAGAGAGAGAGAAATATCATTGAAAAGCAGAGTGGTTAGCTAGCTGCATGTTCGCCTACATGGTACTGTGCTTGAGAATGGGGACGACGGCGAAGAAAGCCCCTATAAGAAGGCGATCAGAAGAGAGAGAGAGAGAAAAAAAAAAGGGGGGGGGGGCGGATCCTGTGATTTTATTGGCAGCAGAGTAAGTGTCCTGGGCGATGAATATATGTAATCTTGTTAAAATTTGATGGTCAATGAAAAAATAAAAACAGTCTGGATGAGATGATGTGGGTGGATCATAATTTAGAGAGAAAACCTATTGATTCAATATACAAAAACAAGTCCAGGGCATATTGCGTTGTTTTGAGGGGCACAGCTAGGGACCCAGCATCTGTGTCAAACTTTCTCAGTTATCTCTCGGTCTCATCTCGTGCGTGCACCGTCGAAGTGCGACAGCGTTGCTAACGTTCGTCATCGCGCCAGCGTTATGACACACACGCGTTGCATCTTATAGCGCGCTGTTCCTGCAGCAGTTCTCTCGCTAGCAGCGTCGCGCCATGTCGTCTCCGTGTATTCTTACAAAACCGTGCGAAGAGCTCGAGCGCAACACTAAAGAGAGAGAGAGAGAGAGAAAGGGAAAGAAAACAAGGAGGTTAGCCCATGTAAATACCGGCTGGCTACCCTGTACTGGGGAAAGGGGGTAAAGGGAATAAAAGGTGATAGAAGTCACAAATAAAAAAAAATGAAGAAAAATTCGCGCAATAACGCGACCCTACGCGCTACAACGTTCAAAGCCGGTCGCACAATTCACAAGCCCTTAAGAACTTCAACAGAGCCCTTAAGGCCTTGAGTGGCGAAGCCCGTTTAGACCAGTGTCCTAAAGCTTTTCCTCTGTGAGGGGGCGATTGTCCAGTTTTTCAAGCGCAGTCGCGAGCACTTTTCTTGCCACATTATAGCGGGGACAGTCACAGAGGAGGTGCTTGATTGTCTCCTCGCAGCCACAGTTGTCGCAAGCAGGGCTGTCGGCCATTCCAGTGCGGAAGGAATAGTAGTTTGTGAATGCCACGCCGAGCCACATCTGGCACAGAAGTGTTGCTTCCGCTCGTGGTAACCCTGGTGGAAGACAGAGTTGCAGACGTGGATCCAATCTGTGGAGGAGCGCAACACTAAAGCTGTTATTGCTGTCAATGCTGCGCCTTTTATTTTTTAATTTCTTTACAAGTGTGTATAATTCTAGGCGTTTACAACATGAAGTGTACACAAGCGTTTTAAATAAAATGCCTTGGCCTAAATTTCTAACCCAGCATTTGCTTCTGTTTGCTGTTCCACTTGCTCCGTAGGAAAACGTTTTGTTTTTGTTTGCAACGTTTTATTGCCAGTGTAGTTTTATTGTATATATGTCTTTGGATACATCACCTAAGCAATTACATTTTTAAGGCATGTGCACTGAGTTTCTCCCACGGGGCGGGGTGGGGCCGGTCTTAGGTTTGCAGCCACGGCCGCGGGCCGGCCCGGGCCGAAAAATTCGGCCTGTGTAAGTCGACACGGCGGTGCACATACCACTTGCCGCGTCGAAAGGAGGTGCGCCGCATGTGTGTTCTGGTTTTGTTAAAGCTGTAAAAGGCACAGAGTGAAAGTACTGTAAATAACGGAAGAAATAAAACAATAACCACATACAAGGCTGCTAGCAAAGTAAGTTGATTAGTAAGCAATTGGTCTAAACCACACAAAACAACAACAACAACAACAACAACAACAACAACAACAACAACAACAACAACAACAACAACAACAACAACAACAACAACAACAACAACAACAACAACAACAACAACAACAACAACAACAAGGGATAACGTGCAATGCATGTCTTAAATACCTTTGCATGTTAACCGAATTAAAAATCAAAGCCCCTTTCTTAAAGAAAGATGGTTGAACTCAAAGCTTTCTCCTATGCAAACTGAAAGTCCAAAGCCAATGACCACGCAATGAACCCAAAAAAATGCTGAGTGACCCGATGCGATGCATATGTGATTTAATTGATTGCTTGCTTAAGATTGTATTGTTTGAACGTTGAAGTTGAATGAAGACACATTTCGTGTAGTTGCAAAGCCTTTATTTTAGATCATGTAGCCGTTGATTACACGCACACACTCACACTTTCACGGACTGCATGCCGTTGCCGATACAGGGGAACGGCCTTACGGGCACGATCGCTTTCGCGCTTACGTTCGTGTACGGCAGCCTCTTCTGCCGTGCGCTGCACCCGCGGCCTACCCATGGGGACGGCCGGGAACGCATTGCGTCACGCGCGTGATGCAATGCAGATATATACAGTTCGTCTGGGTAGCGTGCGCGTTGCAGTTCCCATTGTTCTTATCGGTACAGCTGCGAACGTAAACTGTAGTGTTCTACGATTGTATGCGCAGATGCACAGATTGTTCTATTGTTCTATTGTGTGCGCAGATAGTTCCATTATGTAAGTTGGGTTTCCTGCAGTGCATTTTTGACGCTCACGGACGAATCAGTGAGACATAGAAAGCTTCGCTGTAATAACAGCTGTGATGCTTGCGGCGCCATCAAGAGGACAAAACAAAATTGCAGATCTAAGCAAACTATGCATTATACCGATTTTTTTATTTGCCATACTCTTAGTATAAGCATGCAGAACAGCATCAGCGGTGAGCGCACAATTAAAAGGCCTGCAAGGATTTTCAAGTGCAAAAGAGAGATGATGCTAGCGTCTTCGCAGAGTTCACTGAAGTCTGCAAATGTTTACATTCATTTTTAGAAAGCTTTCCGCCATCGTGGCGCCCGCCCGCTCTATAAAAAAGTATTCAACTTTTTTTTTAATTCATTAAAAGCTTTGGGATTTCGCTAGCTACTCTACTCACTAGTATCTATACGCTGAGTGTTCTCACTATCTCCAAGGTTTTACCTGGATATATAGCTACTGCCCTGCCGGTGAGGAACCTTGGCGTATATGTTTACGAACACGTAACATCCTCCGGTCATGATGCCTGCATGGTATGGAACGTCAGCGAAGTAAATGCTCATGCACCCGAGTGCGCCCACCTGCGCTATCGTGCGAGCAGTCGCTTTCTAGCCAGCAGTGCATTCTACCGGACGCAGTTGGCGGTGTGTAAAGTTCATGTCGTCTATTTTCCTGGAGCCAACAACGAACAATGCCGTCTTTACAAGAGTAAATCCTTTGACATTGCCAGAACGTTGTGGTGTTTCACTGCGTATTTTTCGCGTTCTATAATATGCGTGCCGAAGAATATGTTTAGCGTATGCATGAGAATATACACGGTGTCCCAAATGTCATGCACCAATATTTAAGAATATACGTAGCTGGACAGAACCAAGGTAACGTTGCTTACTGTCGCTTGGAGATACTCAGAGTATTTTTTTGCATTCCGCCTAATTATTAAATAATTGGTCTTTATTAGTTAATCAACTTATCAAATATTATAATTAGATGAAAAGTGTCAGTAATAAAACGGTAGAGCAGCACGAAAAACTGCTCCCGATACAACTTTCTTTTGCTCAATACGTGCTACATGAAAGTGTTTTTCCGAGCGTGAAAGAAGCCCGCGAGTACACGCAAAATTGCCGCGCGACTGGGCACTTTGCGTGTATACGTGCCGAAAAGGCTCGACAACGTTATACAGCTAAACAACACGAAGTCCGTGTTGTTTCTTGCGCTGGAAAAGCCACTCCAAAGATGAACGTTATACTGCCACCAAAAATTTTTTTTTATTCAGGCAGAGAAATCCATTATCGCCGGCAGCTCTGAGTAGCCAGTGCCGGAGCGATCGGTGGACAGCCACCTTTTATTACTTTCGGAACGGGCCAGCCTCCGGATATTCCGAAAGGAAATTCAGTTTTGTTCGGCATAATGTTAATATCAAACCCGCCATAGTGGCGCAGTGGCTTCGGTACGTATTGCGCTGCTAAGCCAGAGGTCGCGGGATCAAATCCTGGCCGCATATCGATGGGGGCGAAATGCAAAAACAACCGTGCATTGGGTGCACGCTAAAGATGGGGTCAAAATTAAGCCGGAGTCACCCCCTATGGCGTGCCTCATAATCAATATCGTGGTTTTGGCATGTTAAACCCCATAATTTAATTTGTTTTTGTAAATTTTGGCATGTTAATCCAGTTTGATTTTTCGCCGTCGTGATTTTTCGCCGCTTTGTGACGTGGCTTGACAGATAGGCGAAATGGGCGCAGCCCGAGAAATTTTGTCCTGTAGCAGCGGGATAATGGCGCGCAGAAGGCGTTGTATCGAAACGAATTCTTTTTCTTATGTTCGACCGATTCATGCATAATTAGTGTGCACACGTCATTTCGGATGGGGAATTTTCGCGGTTCCCGCGGTGCCGCGTGACAGACAGGCCAAGTGGGGGTGGCCCAATTTTTTTTTTTTTTACCAATCGTGGCGGGCTAGTGGCAGAAGTATAAAAGAAACAGATTGGAATATCTTTGTGTTGTAGCGCCCCGGCTTGCACAAATACTGGTCAGAAAGCACGTTGTCGAACCGCGCTGTGAAGTTGCTTCCGAAACCAGGGGCGCGATCTTGTACGCATCCCAAAATGGAACGGAGGCTTCCATCGAGCCGCACACGATTGGTCAATTTGAACCGTGAGCCGCACATGATTGGTCAATTTGAACCGTGACGATCAAATTGACCAATCGTGTATTTCGATGGAACGGACGGCCTCCGTTCCATTTTGGAACGCGTACAAGATCGCGCCCCAGACGTCCTCTGTATTAGTGGGGCTCCAGGCTAAGATTATGCCTTCTATCACGCGGTTACCTCTGCTTAAGGGTGAGCTAGCTCGGTTTCAACTGTAAAATACATGTAAAACGCAGAAATGTTCTCACGAGACAACGGCTGGATCATTTTGAAGGAAATTTATTGCTTTTAAAAGAGAAAGTTGGATAAATATCAACTCTACAGGAAGCGGAAATCATCGAAAACTCTATTTTTTTCCGTTAATTTGGCGATTATAGGTTGAGCAATAGAAGAAAAACAATGAAGGTCAAAGTTCAAATTTTCGAATTTTCTCGCCGAAAGCCCATCGCCGGAACGTCAGTGTGACGACACGAATTTCAAAGTATTTCATTCGCATTTTGGGCCGCTTTGGCTCAGTAGAGCTTTCCGAAACTTGACATGTTTGATCTCGTGACTTCTTTAGGACACAGTGCAGGCTATTTTTAGCGATAGAGAATTAACAAGGCCCTGTAGCACTCGCCGTCAAAATCCAGGGCATCACAGCAAGCTGGTGCAAGGGACCAAGGGTACTTCAAGGTGGCGTCGGTACCCATGTTTCCTTTCCGCGTCTTTTGTGGCTTACCAAGGTTCTTCGCGAGGTGAGAGTGACCTTCTTGGTATCGGGTGAAATGATTTTTCTCTATAGGGTCCGTTTAATTTTGTTTGCTTTATATTTTCTAATAAGTGCAGTTGACAGTATTGTGATATCGCTGTTTTCGAGAGTTGCAAACATGGTACTAGCTAATTATTATAATTTTCTTTCATCTTCGCAATTTTGAACAATTCGTTAAAAAAATATCGTGGCCAAAAATTAAAACAATGTGCTTCCCCTGTCAGTATATTTCACCCTTTTGTTTCTTTTTTTATGCAAGAAACGTAATCAAATTAAGCGCCAGCGAACGCCGAGGAAAATTATTTCTCTTTTCCCATGTATTTAGACAGGAACTCCCGAGCTAACGCTTCCTCTTAAGAGGAAGCTTTAGCTCCGGGGCTCCTGTCTAAATACACGGGAAAGGAGAAATCGTGTTTATCGACAACCATTGAAACACATTTGGATTGGGTTTGTTGCACTTAAAAGAAAATGCTAAAATCTAGTGACTGTTGATAGCCAATTTTCGACTTAGGTCGTCAACTATTTAATAAAATTGATGAACATCACCAAATTTCAGAAAACCAAACTATTAAGTTCACAACTCTAACTCAGCAATAAAAACGATATCAAAATTCTGTAAATTGCATCTAATAGTACATCTAAAGCGTTCAATATTCATGTATTACACATGGCTGTCAAATATACTACTGATACGTGAGTAGGACCAGAGTCCTTCAATGGCAGGACTTTGCAAAACACTTGTAAACAATGCAACAAATTCACGTAATATACAAATAGATATATCAAGTCTGTACGCTTTGGGTGCTCTATCGGGGCCAGCTAACAGAACTGCCATAGCTGTTCTTGGTGCAGTTCTACGAATTTGTAAACTTCTTGTTCCAATTTTTTTTTCAAACTTACGACTTTAAAAAAATTCTTTAAAAAATTCAGGCCATAAATGAAAATTCCACTTCCAACAGTCACTAAAAGTTAACGTTCTCTCTCAAATGCAACAAATTTAATTAAAGTCGGTCCAGTGAATATCTGATAGAAGCGTTTCTGCGTTTTACATGTATTTGAATAGGCGGAATCAGAGTTGGGCCCGAGCTAAAGCTTCCTTTTTATGGCCAGCGTATACAAGCAGCCACGAAAAGCACAAGGTGAATATAATAAGGGAAAAGTTCGCTAAAATTGTGCTATTCAATTTCACAAGAACAAAATATAGTAACGTGTTTCAACGAGTGATGCATAACACAAACCGCTCGAGACTAACGTTTACGTATTTCCAAGTACTAATCGAGCCATCAGAGACGTTGAACCGTCGTATATACTTCCTGCCTTTTGCTTCAGTAAGTCGGCTGGATAAAATTCGTGTTTCGTTGTTGCTCTTCACATTTGTAGGTTTCATCCTATTCGAACATGTCACGCACACTCTAATCATGATTTATTCGGAGACAAACAAAATAGAACGCCTTTCTAAAGCTGTATGTAGTACCGTGTCGTGCGCCGGCGAACGACCGAGTCCTACTTCAAACCTGGGGTTCATGCTCAGCGCCCCCGCGTCTGTTGCGGCGGAGGAGAGCTAACGCGGCACTAGACCAGGCCTTTTTCTTCTTTTTCTTTCTCGGGTTTTACGTGCCAAAATCAGTTCTGATTATGAGTCACGCCGTAGCGGAGGGCTCCGGATTAATTTTGACCACCTGGGGTTCTTTAAAGTGCACCACAACGCAAGCACACGGGCGTTTTTGCATTTCGCCTCCATCGAAATGTGGCCGCCGCGGCCGGGATTCGATCCCGCGATTTCGTGCTCAGCAGCGCAACGCCTTAGCTGACTGAGCCACTGCGACGGATAAAAACAATTCGCCCAACGCGGGGCTAGACCAGGCCGTAACTGTGCTAGAGTTCCAGCGTGGCCGATAGACATGCGTTATACGCCATACAAAGTTTCAACGCGCTACGCCTATTCACGAGCCTGTGTGGTATCTTTGAAAATAGTCTGTGCGCATCGAAACCCGGACAGAGGGAAATTAGGCGGACGCGACAAATCAGATGCATGAGCTCTCAACAGCTCACGCTGTGGAAAAATAGTGAACATCGCAAAAAGGTGGCGTGCGCGCTTCTTTAGAAGGCGCGAGGGGCAACGTCATCCAGCGCTAGCAGGGTGGAATTGATTGCCGAATTATTTGGTAAAGAAATGTAAAGGAGGTCCCCCCAAAAAGAAGGAAAAAATGGACAGGATAAAACGAAACGGAAAGAACGCCTGCAGTCTGCTCACGTGTCGGATGTCCCGAAGGCGGACTCGTTTGAGCGCCGGGTTTCGAACCGAGAGGTCCCAGGTTCGATGCTGGTTGATGCGAATTTGTTTGTCGCTGCAACTACGACTGCAATTTGCGTGGTGGTGTTCTTGTGCTAAAAAATATTTGGATTTTATATACTCTAGCCTGTAAACTGAAGGGAGTGATTGAAGTAGGCTTCTCCTCAAAATGTGGCACTGTGCGGAAAAGCCTGCTTTCAAGGAGGAGGTTGTTGTAACTGGTTGGCTGTTTTCAAGACAGCTTGCTTTGAGCGGGTTATAGCGGTATTACGCATGGGACATCTTCGATCGCAATTGAGCCCGATCTATGACGTCTGTCTGTGGTACTAGGTACGCGTGTGCACTCGTTAGGAGCACTCGCAATTCTATACTCATTTTTGCCAACTCTGTGGTTTGCTAAAGCAACGGTCCGCGTTAGTCAAGAACGAAAACCGGCTGCGTGTTTTGTCGATTGTTCGTGCTAATCCTCCCGTGCACGACACCCCTTTAATGAAATGATCGCAGCGAGGAAAATGGGAGCGCCCTTCTTTGTTTCCCGAGTGAAAAAACTGGTTCCCGTTGTTGATTGGCTAGTGTGGCCCACAGCTCTCGTTGAAGCGCACATAGTTAGCGATCGCCTGTTAAAAAGCGTTTTAGGTTGTACGGTGTGTTTAGACCGCAACATCAGCTTCACCAAAACAACAAAGAGACATAGTCCCAAAGTTCGTTAGAACTGGTAGAACGGCTTAAGGCGCACAACATGGACTATTTCAGGATGTGAGCAGCGCCGCTGTTATTGCGAAATGCCGTCTGGCACGACCTCATAGTCCAGTGCGCCGATTCGTCGAATGATCTTGTAGAGTCCGAAGTAGGGTCGCAATAGTTTCTCACTGAGTCCTCGTCGGCGTATCGGGGTCCAAATCCAAACACGGTCGCCGGGCTGGGATTGCAAGTAGCATCGTCGAAGATTGTAGTGCCAGATGTCGGTTGAACCTAAACATTTCGACAGAATTACCTGTCTGGTTGGGAAAATTGATTAAGACTTAGAGATTGACTCCAACCAAATAAGGAAATTTACTAGCCCGACGTTTCGGAACCAATTCGGCTCCTTCTTCAGGGGGTATTCTTCGGAGGTGGCGGTGTGCCGCTTTTAAAAGGTCCGTCGTAACAAAGGAGAGGAAGGGGGAGAGAGCGTAAGGTGCGGAGACACTTGGCAGGGCACCTGTTTTAGACAGACAAAATAGGTGGTGAACCTCCAGTTGAACCTCCAGGTTCGGATTCATAAGTATCGCTTCCCATGCTTCAGGCGAGGGCGCGGCCAGGAGATCTGGTGGGGAGGGGGGGGGGGATCTTCCCCGCAGTCCCAGAGAATATGATTTAAGGAGGCTATGGACCCGCATAATGAGCAGTGTGGGTCTGTCAAGTCAGGGTAAAAGTGTGCGTATATTTGTGGGTTGGGAAAGGAGTGCGTTTGGAGTCAGCGCCAGGTGACTTCTTGTCCCTTGGTGAGCTTGGGATGAGGTGGGGGTTTTGTCCGTCTTGCGAGGCGGTAGTGTTGGGCAATATCGTGGTATGTGGTCAGTGGCTCGCTGACCAGGTCTCCTGGGTCAGATACGGGACCCACCGCTCGGCTGACGAATCCTCGAGCACACACTGGTGGGCCGCCTCGTTCCCCGGGTTCCCTGCGTGAGCCGGGACCCATATCAATTCAATTGGGGTGGGTTATTCTTCACCATCATGTTGTTTGGGGGAGAGTAGGGGATGCAGTATTCGTAGCATGGCTGGGGCCACGATTCCACATGAAAAGTTGGATAAGGCGGTCTTTGAGTCGCTGATTATAGTTGTAAATCCGGCCCCTGCAGCGAGGGCAATGGACCGCCGCTTCTGCCTCCGCCTAGTTGAGGGCACGGACAGAACAGGCCGTCCTTATTGGTGTTGTTCGGGGCGTAAATTCGTTGTTGTCATTGTTGTTGTTGATCTTGGGGAGGCTAATTACGCTGATTGCGCACGTGTTATTTGGCAAAGAATATTGAGCAGCGTCTACGTATGCTGCTTCGGAGTTGGACCCGTGGGTTTTGTGCAGGGCTTGAGCTCTTGCTTTTCGCCTGCCGTCGTGATGACCTGCCAGCATGTTCTTTGGCAGTGGCTTGATGATGAACCTCTTTCTGATGTTGGGGCGAATAGTGGCAGGATCGTTGTGCGTTTGGGATAGTCTGTGCCCGATGCGGTCCAGGATACAACGGCTCTTCTTGCTTCCCTGTAGTCGGTGAATGTGCGCCATGCGGTGTGCTTCTAGAAGCTCTTCCATGGTATTGTTTAACCCCATGCAGGCTTAGGAGGTGCTTGGTAGGGGTGGTGCGGATGAGCCCCAGCGCCGATTTGTACACTTTGCGAATGAGGCGATCCAGTTTTGCTCTATTAGTTTGGAGTATATGTAGGAAGGGAAGGGTGTAGGTGAGCCTTGAGATGACAAAGGCGTGGATGATTTGGAGTAGCTCCTTCTCCTTCATACCTTGCTTGCCTGCCCTCACATGGGTGATTAAATGGACCGTCTGATTCACCACTATGGTGAAACGATCAATGGTGGTGTTGTTGTGGTGATTCTTTTGTACAAAAAGGCCCAGGACCCTCATATGATCCACGTGTGGTATTGCAGTGTTGTTGACGTACACGTTAATGTTATGTAGTGAGGTTTTTATTCTGCGCCGGTCTGGGGGTCGCAGTATTAGTATCTCCGATTTGCTCTGCGAGCACTCTAAACCCACGTCAGTCACATGCTGGACGACCGTGTCGGCTGCCTTCTGCAGGGTCTCTTCGACTTGTCCGTCGGATCCCGTGGTCGTCCAGAGCGTAATGTGGTCAGCGTAGAGAGTGTGTCGCAGGCCGGATATCGTGTCGAGTTTGGATGGTAGCGATTTCAATGCGAGAAAGATGATAGAACAGCTCCTTGAGGAGTGCCACGATCTCCAAGATTGATCGGTTCAGAGAGTACATTGCCCACCGAGAGTTCGACATTACGGTTGGATAGAAAAGCACAAATGTAATTGTACGTGCGTTCTCCCGGTTGCAACTCGGCCAAGCTGCTTACTATGGCAGTGTGCTTCACGTTATCAAATGATTTGTGAAGTTCTAGGCCGAGTAAGGCTTTGGTGCTTGTACCTTTCTGGTCTTAGGAGATCATGGTGCAGTTGGATGAGAGCATCCTGGGTGGATAGATGAGCTCGGAAACCTATAGCATAGTGGGGGGGAAGTAGGTTGTGCTCTTCCGTGTTGTTTTGTAGACGGCAGAACACGACGTGTTCCATTAGCTTGCCCAAGCAAGAGGTCAGGGATATGGGTCGAAGATTTCCGAGGTCGGGTTTCTTGCCCGGTTTCTGTGACTCTGGCGTGTTTCCATTCCGGAGGTTTTTGTTCAGATTTCCAGCATTCGTTCATGTACTTGGTGATGGCCCCTACCGACTTTGAATCGAGGTTTCGCAGCGTGTTGTTGGTCGCACCATCGGGGACGGGCGCCGATGTTGTACGCAGCTTGTGGAGCGCGGCGCCGACCTCTGCCTCCGAGGTGTCGGCGTCCAGTTCTTGGTTGCGGTTTCCAGTGTATTGCGGCAGTTGTACTGTTGTTGTTGCATTAGTGCTGCTGCTCTTCTGATTCTGGTGGGAGGTATTGATGTACCGGTTGGCGAGCTCATCCAGTAGCTCTTCGTCGGTACCCGGATATTGGTGGATTATAAGCTCGAATTGCTTGCGCACTGCCGACTTGGAACTACTGGGATCAATGAGGTGTCGCAAATGATGGCACGTTTTCTTACAGCCCATCTGGCCATTCAGGCTGTTGCAAATTTGGCCCCATTACTGGCGTTCGAGCGTGGCACTGTGGGCTTCAATGTCACGTTCGAGTTTCGCGATGCGACGGCGAAGCTTCTTGTTGTGCCTTTGACACCGCCACCTGCGCATGAGGCCTTCGTGCGCTTCGCACATGTGGGGGAGGCGGGAATCGGTCGTCGGCTGCTCTTGAGTGACCACTGAAAGTAGGGGGCTCCCTGGGTTGTTGAAGCCCTATGGGGGACTCTGGGGCTGCCATTGTGGTTGCTGCATTGGCCACGATTTTCCTGGTCGTTTCAGGTAGAAGTCTGTGCTCCGGGGACCATCGACGCATGGATCTTTGGTTTCCGGGCTTGTATTGCGGCTTTGCGGGGGTGTTCGGTACATGAACGCACTAGCACCTCCACCAGATGTCATGTAGTAGTGACGGCGAAGAACACGGCAGCAAAACTGTTAATGATGAAACTAACTTTTAAAGCGCAGCTTTCTATGTCTCACTGATTCGTCCGTGAGCACCGAAAACGCACTACAGGAAACCCGACTTACATAATGGCACTATCTGCGCACACAATAGAACAATCTGTTCATCTGCGCATACAATCGTAGAACACTACAGTTTACGTTCGCAGCTGTACCGATAAGAACAATGGGAACTGCAACGCCACGCTACCCAGACGAACTGTATATATCTGCATTGCGTTACGCGCGTCACACAATGCATTCCCGGCCGTCACACAGGGTAGGCTGCGGGTGCAGCGCACGGCAGAAGAAGAGGCTGCCGCGATCGTGCCCGTAAGGCCGATCCCGGGTATCGGCAACGGCATGCATGCAGCCCGTGAAAGTGTGAGTGTGTGCGTGTAATCAACGGCTACATGATTAAAATAAAGGATATGCAACTTAACGAAATGTGTCTTCATTCAATTTCAACGTTCAAAAAATACAATCCTAAACAAGCAATCAAATCACACATGCATCGCATCGGGGCGCTCAGCATTTCTTGGGTTGGCATTTCTTGGCATGGTCGTTGGCTTTGGACTTTGATTCAGTTTGCATGGCCGAAAGCTTCGCGTTCAACCATCTTCCTTTAAGAAAGGGGCTTTGATTTTTATTGGGCGAACCTGTGCCCACAAAAGCAAGTGATACTGTCAAAGCACAACGATTGCGGCGAGCGCAGTCGGCGATCGTCGAAATCTGATCAGCGGGTCAAACGCGTCGGCTTTTATAGATCCCTCGTCGAAAGTTCCAGTGTAATCGCTGGTGCCCGCGTGGTTTCCAGAAACTACTACACAATTCGTGTCGCACATGCAGTCTGATTATACAAGGTTCGGCGAGGACATACACAGCACAAAGAATCAAACGATAACATTCGCGCAAGTTTTAGATCATTTAGGCGCCTACGCGCATCTTGCGCTGCACGATAACGTTTAACGTTTGTTAGCCAGTGAAGGCGGTCATCAAAGATAAACAAGTACACGTGTCAATATAATTATTTCGCATTGAAAAACAAATTTGATAACGCCGCAATACCGCTGACCCACGTGCAAGTATACTGCCGCGTTTTCTTGACACAGTGATTGATGGCGAGAAATCAAAGGAAAGAGAATGCTGTTTTAACTTTTTCGTTTGCAGCCTTCCTTAGATGAATACGCAGTAGAAAAAAAACGCGGAGGTAGATATATACACAAGAGATCCTGAAGCATTTTTTTTCTTTCTTTTTCTTGCTATCTTTCTCTTCTTTCTTTTTTGTACATATATATCTGCTACAAGGCGAAACTAGCCAAGAGATTCCGCCCCGGAGCCCGTTTGTGCCGCCCCCCACCACGTGACAGTGGGCTGTCGCGTCTATAAAGGGGAGTATTTGTGGTGCCGCTCGTAGTTTAGTGCAGCGCAAGAACCGACCAGACATGGTGAGCCGTCGCTGTGGCACGATTGTTTTCTGATCGGGGTGGGCTTCGGATCTGTGTACACTGCCGTGAGAAATCTCCGTTATTTTTTTTTTTCAGCGCGGGATACCTGGTAGCGTGATTTACCTCTCTTTTATTTTTAGGCCCTATATCCCTGCTTCATTTCCCTGGCCTAAAGGAGGCAGACATGGTGAAATTTTCGAGCAATGCGCCTTATTACCGCTAGCACTAATTCGACTTCGGAAAGTTAGGCACTGCTGTCATTCTGCGCGTGAGTCATGGTTTCCTTTTCCGGTTAACTATAGTCACAGCCGCCGTCTGCGGGGATTGATTCTGAGCGTGAGAACAACTTTCAATTTCAACGCGAAAAAGGTCCGCTTCGCCCGCCTAGTCCTGCGAGTCTGAACCTTGTCCATCTCAGTTCCCGGCTCTGTCGCGATCCAAACCGAGACGTACACTTCTATCTGCACTCTGCGCCAGCGCAGCTATGTTTTCGCCGGCAGGTTGCGTTTTGCACTGATCGCACGCACCTGTGAACGCGAACTCGCTTTGCCGGGTATTAGTTTACTTATTTCGGATTGAAATCGCGGCCTCGCCAGCGTTGTCTTTGACCTTTGACTGCGCGCATCATGCGTAGTACTCTACCTCCTCAGCCAGTGTTAGCCAAGCTGTTCAGCGAAAAAACTGATTAAAAAAAAAAAACAGTGCAAGATACAATTATAAGACCTGCGGTATTCGGTTGTCTGAGGTCGGATGACCACACACCGTAGGCCTTCAGATCTTGTATCTTGCGCGGTATAGTACGCACGCTTGCGCGTAGTGCTGATGTTCGACCATTACGACAATGACTGTATACTATATACCCCTTTCGTTGCCGCTTCGAGTAGTGGTCGTGTCGCAATATATCCAAATCGAGCAGTGTTCCTTCGACATGTTTTCTTTTTTCCTAGGGCGTTTACGTGCCAAAACCACGACATGATAAAGAGAAAGAAATTCACCAAGAGTGGACACTTCTATAGAGCCCAGCAGCCGAATTGACTGTAACGCACCAAGCAGCTGATGTGAAAACCTGAACCATGGTTTCGGGCGCGCGCGTTTTGAACGCTAGCTGGACGCGCCGGCTGCGCCTTTTTTCCTCAACCGCGCGCGGTTCTTGTGCGGAGTCGGTTTATTATTTGGTAAAACTGATTGCGAACGATCTTTTCAAGCCCCATAGAAACTGTGTGTCGTGCAATTTCGCAAAGTAGACGCAAGACGCCCTGTGAAATGAGGAAATGTATGCTGGTTCCGGGTTTTTTGTGCATTCATCCAACGGTGTGGCCCCAAGTAAGCAGTAGTTCCCGTACGAAGCTCCACCGGACGGCATCAGCTGAAAAAAAAGTTAATTACAAGCCTTTGTCATTTTGGTATTTTTGCAAGGCGGTGAATGGCAGCATTACAAACAAAAGCAATTCGCTTTTACATACATGGTGTAGAAAATACCGGACTCATCCCAAACAATACCATTAAATGTGCCAACATCTGATTTCGAAGCATTCCTCCCTATCCCGCGCATTATTTCCTGCATTTTGATAGCACAAGTACACGGGCCACTTCGTGTTTCCGAAACTTGGTCTCGGGCGACTCGATGGTACGCTACGTATACACAGAGATAAACGCAACAGAGGCTCCCAACCAGACCATGCTAGACGCTCGCAGAATGCCTTCTACTCGCACTCAAGACGAATGCGTGGGTGCAAAGCCTCTTTTTAATCCTTTAGAAGACGGAATTTTCCAATTACAAGATTCTGATATGTTCCTCGGCGTTATCTTTTGTGCGCGTTCTGCCGGCGCAAACAACACTCCAATGTTATCACTCTTGGCAATCGGTCATCGCGTTTTCGACAACCCTGAGTACCGAAAGACAGAAAGAAAGGTAAAGAAAGACAAGGAGGTTAGCCAGGTATATGGAGACACAAAAAAACGCCACACACTTGTCCCACTAAGATTCATTATACGCCAAAATATATATGTCACCACGGCCGAGTTGCTTATCGCTAACTGCGTCACAGCGCCCTGTGCGGCCAGCGTGCCTCAAAAGTACCCCCAAAAGTAGCGAAATTACTTTTCAGTAATGTCTGGCGTTAGAGAAAGCGGCACAAAGTTCTCCTAATAAGATGCACTGCACTACGTACCACAGCCGATTTAGTTCTCACTAAACGCGTCACAGCGCCCTGTGCGACCCGTGTGCCTCAACAGTACTGAAATAAGTTGCAGTAATCACCTAGGAAGCGTCGGAAAGATGTTCAAACACGATTCATTAACTTAAATTAACTGCGCCAGGACGGCGGAGCTGTTTTTCGCTAACTGCGTCATAAGTCTCGGTCCCGTGCCGTAAGCCTATTGCGTCGGAGACTGTGAAACAAAATTTCTCACCTTGCCGTAGTCCAATAGTGCAGTGGTGTCATGTCCTAGTGCAGAAGGAACGTAATAATACGCCGGTAGCCGAAGAAACCAGGCTACATTAAAAAAAATAATAAAGGAAAGACAGACGGGTCGCCGAACAGGCGAGCGCTCACGTACACGCGCAGCCATCCTCGCACGCTTCGGTGGAGTGTCTGGCGCATGTAGCATGCATCTGTCGCGTCATTGGCCTGTAATAAGTCGCGAAGTAAAAGTTCATTTATACGCAAAGCTTTCTAGTTTCAGCAGGAAAGAATAAAAAAAAAGAATGTTGTTAACTTCATTTCACATTCTTTTTTTCCGACGCTCGCGGCAGCTATCGGCTGATGTGAATTGTAGCGTGACGTATTTCGAGTGTCCCCTCTTGTTGACTTTTTCTCCATGATACGATTATGACCTGCGACGTAGTGGGGGACTCCGGATTAATTATGACCACCCGGGGTTCTTTAACGTGCACTCAATGCACGGTAGATGGGCGTCTTTGCATTTCGTCCCCATCGAAATGCGGCCACTGATTCGATCCCGCGACCTCGGGCTTAGTAGAGCAGCGGAACGCGAAACCGACTGAGCCACCACGGCGCTTGTTTCTTTTCATTGCCTGCGACGTGAGTAGTATCAAGGTGCATGGTTAATCGATAAAGTATTCACTGCTTTATTACCTAAAGGTTCATATCCTTCGACACAAGTCTCTTTTAGGCCATCTGCCAAGTACTAGTTACCAACTTCATCATAATTAGCGCGCTATTATCGGCTGTCTTCGGACATAGCTCCCTAATGAGTAATGCACGGTGATTAGTTTGGCGGATCATCTGGCACCCCGCGAGATCAATAAGCATGGGACATTCACGTATTACATTGACTCGTATATTTTTCTACATAAAAAAATAAGACAAAACGCTGTCAATACCGTTTCAGAATATCTGAACTTGTTTGTTTACTTTTACCGCGAAGCTGTTCACCTCTATAGTTGGTCGCGATTTTTTGTGTCCGCGTGCGCAGTGCTCGCACAAAAATGTGGGCCCATCCCGGAGACAGGGCCAAGAATAAGCTGGAAGCGCACAGTGTGCTGCTTCTCCAAGTGGCATCACATGACTTCATCAGGTGACATCATCACTTCGCGAAGACGTCATCGCGTGACGTCACGTTTCACTTGATGACGTCATCAGACCATATCGTCACGTGAAGATGCCGTTATTCTCGTATATTCGAATTACAATCCGCAGCTACCATGTCTGTAGCTTGTGTGGAAGGCGTACTTTACGAATTATCTGACGCAATTTACTTCGAAAAACTAAATTTGTTCAATAAGGCACTCGCGCTTGGCGGAGGGTCAAGAGGAATCGGCATGTATGCTTCACTTCCACACACGTGCGCGCGTGCGCGCGTGACGTACAGGGTCGTCCACTTTTAGGGTGAACACGGCTCAGCGTGACCGGGTAGAGTGCCTCGATGGGTAAAGCCCCTATATATTGACCCTTTTCGCCGAGCAGTTTGATTTAGAGAAACGAGATGGCGCTCACGGCGGCGCGCCATACCTCTCCTCAGCGACCGCACACGAACACGAAACCATTACCGCTTCTACCTTGCTTCTGTGCGATCAGCTGTCGGAAATGCAACTGAGTTTTCGCTAACACACTGTGCTCCAATCATGCTAGATTGCATCATGTGGATTGAAGACGTGTGCAGTAGTCGGCTGCAAAAATAGTGACTGGCATGTTAAGGAATAGAATGAATCTGTGAGGCCAAGTTCGTGGACCGCTGCTGCAACAGTCCGAACGTGTTACCGGCACTTCGTGATGTACGGCTTTCCTCGAGGATGCAGACATTTGCTCATCCGCCAGCCTTGTATCGCTAACCTTCAAAGAAAGGGCTTCATCCCCAGAACGTCGGCAAGAGTGAGTACCACTCATTAAACAATGACAAAGGGAGTAGCGCCGCTTCCTGTCGTAGGTTTCGCGCACGTTATCTATACACATCTGTCCCAAATGGGAGGAAAACTTACGCCCACTCTATCGCCGACGTATCAAGAATAAGTTAATGGGAGCACACTTGAATATATGCGCACTGTATACGCACAATAAATGACGGACTACACTTATGGCGCACGAATGGTCGAAGCTGAATGTTTCGTGACGGCCCACAATAGTAAGCGAGTTACTAGCAGTAATACATCTTTGCTACAAGCTATTACAAAGTACGAAACAGCAACGTTTCAAGCCTTGTGCGCAGCAAGAACACATCTATCGGAACTGAGTACACCCGCGAGCGATTAGGCAGAAAATTATCACATAGTGGCCGCACCGAGGAACTTCACTGAGTCCGAAACTGACAAGCCACTGCTTCAAAATGTTTGCCGATTAAAGAACAAAATGCAAAACACACTAATCCTGACTGAATTCATAATCGGAAAGCTTGGATAGTTTGGAATACATATTTAGCCCCGTTTTTAGAACAAGCACCATATGCGCTGCTTGCGCCGTTTGGACATAGCTTAATCAGCTCCGAAAGCGCTTTTGCGTGTTCTCTGAAGCTGTGATCAAAGCTTCGTGTCGTCCACCTAGTCATCGTCTACGATATCTCCGAAAACAGAGGTTTTCTAAGCCGCGCCGGCGTCATACACTTCCATTGTAAACAAGGAGGCAACGAAGGCAGTTGAGGCAAGCAATGGACGCGTCACCACGTGATCAAACATGGCAGCGCCCACGGGATCGCCGCGAAAAGCGTCAATAAAGAGTAGCGACACTCTCCTCCTCCGCCTTCCCTCCTCCTCGTTTCTCCTCTTTTGCGCTCTTTTTTCGACCGTTGCGCCGCCTACACCGCTTGAAACACGTGCACTTGTTTATCTTTCGCCGCCGATCAGATTCGACGATCGCCGACTGTGTTCTCCGCTATCGTTGTGCTCCTCGCCAGTCGGTAGAGTCGGTAGACGCTTCTCGGGCGAAAATGGCGATGGAGCGTGATCGTAAACAAACGCGCCCAGCGGCGCGACGGTCCACGTGATGCCATTAGGCCAATACCGACGCGGCGTCGGCCTCGGACAGGGTGTGCGAGGAGGCGGCGGCATTCTTCAAAGCGTGACGCTACTTTTTTATATATGGGGGTTTTATCGATGGGCTCTGCAGAGCGCCAGTCCGGCCGGCGCGGCGGCGCATCAAAGTGAAGCGGCGCAGGCGCACAGGGGCCTAGGGAAGGTGCTTCGCGTAGTCTGCTACAGCGTGGCAGCGCGCCGCTCTGGCTTTGCTGGGAAATAATCAGCCTATATTTACACGTCCATTGCAGGACGAAGGCCTTTCCCTGTGATCTCCAATTACCCCTGTCTTGCGCTAGCGTATTCCAACTTGCGCCTGCAAATTTTCTAACTTCATCACCCCATCTGGTTTTCTGCCGACCTCGACTGCGCTTCCCTTCTCTTGGTATCCATTCTGTAACCCTAATGGTCCACCGGTTATCCATCCTACGCATTACATGGCCTGCCCAGCTCCATTTTTTCCTCTTAATGTCAACTAGAATATCGGCTATCCCCGTTTGCTATCTGATCCACACCGCTCTCTTCCTGTCTCTTAACGTTACTCCTAACATTTTTCGTTCCATCGCTCTTTGTGCGGTCCTTAACTTGTTCTCGAGCTTCTTTGTTAACCTCCAAGTTTCTGCCCCATATGTTAGCACCTGTATAATGCAATGATTGTACACTTTTCTTTTCAACGACAGTGGTAAGCTCCCTGTCAGGATTTGGCAATGCCTGCCGTATGCACTCCAACCCAATTTTATTCTTCTGTAAATTTCTTTCTCGTGATCAGGGTCCCCTGTGAGTAAATGACCTAGATAAACGTACTCCTTTACAGACTCTAGAGGCTGACTGGCGATCCTGAATTCTTGTTCCCTTGCCAGGCTATTGAACATTATCTTTGTCTTCTGCATATTCATCTTCAACCCAATTCTTACTTTCTCGATTAAGCTCCTCAATCATTTGCTGTAATTCGTCTCCATTGTTGCTGAATAGGAAAATGTCATCTGTAAACCGAAGGTTGCTGAGATATTCGACGTTGATACTCAGGCGACCGAATGCGGGCGACCGAGCACCCGAGGCGGCGGCGTCGATGGAAAGCGCGTTTCACTAACTGAAGCATTTTCCGGCTGCTTTTGCCTACAGGTTGTTAACAACCTGCTTAGTCAATATGCATAAACAGAAACAAGCTTGTCAGCCCATAAACGACTTGGCATATTTTTTTATAAGTGATGAGGGTAAAAGAACAAAGCTATTTTTTGCGCGCTCTTTAACAGCGTGGGGCCGTTTCATTTTACTGCCACAGCGGTTGGTGCAGTGCATCAGGACGAACACATCAGGAGCGTCGTAAGGATCGTAACAGCGCAAACAAGACACGGACAAAAGGAAGGAAAATCGACAACTTTTGTCCGTGTCTTGTTTGCGCTGTTACAATCCTTGTGATGAATTCCAACCAACTGGCCCAACTTGCCGTTTCGTTGCATCAGGAGCGCTTTTCAGGTCTTTCGCTTTAACGAACCACCCCATAATCTTGCATTTATGAGCGACCAGCTACTTAGTTGATCAGTCGTTGGCAGCAAGTAGCGTATCAGCATCGTACGCAGATAAGAGGTTAGCATAACTCAAGCAAAAAAAAAAAAAAAAAAGAGCTCGGCGGTAGTTCGGGCTGACGCCCATGGTCAGTTAATAAGTAAATGGCCCCGTCTGGGTCGGGCCGCGCTTGGATTTTGTAAATGACCAGCCCATTTGCCGACCACCGAGCCGGCGACTTCCCCACGACGGCAACTGCTTGGCTTGTCCGCGGCCAGCCTTCCTTAGGCGGTATTTTACCCACTCAGCCTAGCCCCCCCCCCCCCCCCCCACACACACACACACACACACCTCGGAAAAAAAAGAGATAAATCAAGACATCATGCTCGCCAAATTTACCCAGTGCCCACCTCTATGGCGTAACGCAGAGACCATAGGTCGCTTCGGGACGTATACCCCACAAAATTAATAAATGTTATTGCAAATATGCATAAAACTTTTTCCGATGAAGAGGTGAAATGAACTGGAAGCGAGAAACGACTTAATTACCTGGCAAGACGTAATGTAAGCTACAAAACACGCAGGTCGATTATAAATTTTCAACTCCAACCAACTATTGAAAATGAACAGAAACAGCATTTTCATGATTCGTGCATTAACTCCAAGGATATATATTGTGGGGTCTCACATGTGCTCTTGGGACAAAGGAACGACAACACAGTAGTGCAAACAATCAAAAGGGCATTTATTGCATCTTTCATACACTAATGCACACTAGCCGAATTACTACCAATAGAACATTCACATGGGCGCGCGACAAATCAAGGAAGTCCGACTCACCGCGACCCGATAGCGAGCGAATACGTTCGCCCCATGCTATGACACCATCGCCTAGTCGTTCACGTGTACAGTCACGCGAACGGTGGCGCGCTCGAACGATCCGTGTTCGTCCATACCGGTGCCCCGCTCCGAGCCACGCGAGATGTCTCGCGAAGCGTGGATCGGCGCACACACGCGCGGGACGACCGCGTCGCTCACCGATCCCAACCCAAAGAGCAAGCGCCCTCGACCTTGCTCTCCCAAGTCACCCCGCCGTTCGGCGGCGCTAGCATCGCGACACTCGCGCCATCTCCCGCAATGCGCCGCAACCACCACGACCGCTGCCGGGCTTAGCCACGCGGAGAAGCCGGACTACAGGAGACATGCGGGGAAAACATCAGGGGACGCGTGAGAGTCGCGCATCCCCACAATATATATATATATATATATATATATATATATATATATATATATATATATATATATATATATATATAATGTAATTCTATAAACGCCCACGCCACCTATTTTACATTACCTTATCAATGTTATCACAGGATTGATTGATGATTCCTCTAAATGAGAATGCGACTTCCTGCGTCAGGTATGCCACAATGAACCGGCACTGCTTTCGCAATTTTACATAAAGTGTAACAATAAAAATTTTTGTATATTTTATTGGATGTAGCAAATGAAAGTGGGCCGTAAAATTACTGCCAAATCAATCAGTTGCTATACCGAACAGAGCAGTTTTGTGCATCGCGTAAAGCGATCCACGCACACCTGCGAGCGACATTACACTGCAATAAGACAGCCGCGGAGCAGCGGATGTCACTGCTTAGTTACTGTCAAAGTACTCTTTTTGCCCTCCTTAATGGTAGAATCGATGACAAACATGATCAAATATACATGCATGATTGAACAATCGTTCTCTAACGTCCTGTGAAATTTATGGCGGGTGTTGGTCATTTTCTTAAGTCAATTAACCAAATTCGTTATAGCATTAAGAGAAGCGTGAGATGGCGCACTAGGCTCATCAGTGATCACGTCGTGAGCCCAATCATGAAAAGCGCTCCTGATGTGTTCGTCCGGATGCACTGCACCAACAGCTGTGGCAGTAAAATAAAATGGCCCCATCCTGTTAAAGAGCGCGCAAAAAATAGCTTTCTTCTTTTACCCTCATCACTTCAAAAAAAAAAAAAAAAATGCTAAGTCGTTTATGTGCTGACAAGCTTGTTTCTGTTTATGCATATTGACTAAGCAGGCTGTGAACAAGCTGTAGGTAAAAGCAGCCGGGAAATGCTTTAGTTAGTGAAACGCGCTTTCCCTCGCCGCCGCCGCCTCGGGTGCTCGAACGCCTGCGTTTAGTGAACTGTATTTCACAGCTAAGCAAGGGTGGGGCGCTGTAGCAGACGACGCGAAGCACCTCCCCTAGGCCCCTGTGCGCCTGCGCGGCCACGCTGAGCCGTGTTCACCCTAAGAGTGGACGACCCTGTACGTAGCTTGTGGTGGTAGTGCTGCTCTAACGTCGGCAGCAGCTTCGCTCTACATCCACTTTCACAAGATAAATTGTAGGCGTATTTTTATTTTTTTTTTAGTTTGTTGATTGCTCAGCTATTCAAATGTGATATTTGGAGCGCATGGCTACCGTTTTTTTTTTTTTTTTCACCCGTGAGCGTTGAGTACACCGACCAGAAGCACCGTGGTTCTCTATAAAGTGGAAACCCCATGAGAGCGACGGCTTCGGGCGACGAAACGGGCCGTGAGTGAGTGAATGACTCACTCGCTCGCTCACTCTTGGAAATCTAGTAGTCGCCCGGAAATGCTATGAGCGACTAGCCAAAGCGCGAAGCCGTACAAGAATGCACAACAGTGACACTACCGGTTGTCGCACGAAACGAGCAAATGACTGAATTTTGATACGTGCAAGAATAAAAAAAAGAAAAAAAAACCTATTGCAATTCCTTCTGCAATTCTTTATGCTTCTTTGTACAGCACAAGTCAACTTCCATTAGAGCATGCGTCACGCCAGTTCCGGCTCGTATTTCCTGCCATCGCCGGCAACACGCTGGGAGACTTCGCTCAAAGTGGTCGCTCGTGTGGTAGGGATGGTCGATTAAATGTTTTAATCGATTAACGATTAATCGTTCGTCGCTTTAGCGTATCATCGATTAATCGATTTCGATGCGGGGTTTTTCGTCGATTAATCGATTAATCGACTTTTTTTTCGGGCGCTTTAAAAAGGCTGAAACACAGTTATCTATTCACGTAAGTACCTATATTTTAACGCTTGAAAGGTGGAACCAGGATAAGACATACAAGCGTATAAATTTTGATAAAGAGTAATGTTTAATTTGTTAGAGGTCAACTATAATTGCCACTAGTGACTAGTGAAGGAATAAGCAATATACAGAGTTCATATTGACACGTGTACTTGTTTATCTTTCCCCGGTGACCGCTTTTCACCAGCTAACAAATGTTAAGGTGGCGGTCCGGCGCCACCAGCCCCCCGTTTCGAGTACTTTTGGAGCAACCGTGGTGGCTCTTCTACTTGGGATATAAAGTTGTCGTATATGCCATAAAAAAGCCTAATTCTTGTAGATTACAACTATTTATATTATAAAGAAATTGAATAATGTGATTTAGAAATAAATGTTCAAGATCAAGCATGATATACATGGTTTTTGCGAAATGTGTCTCAATTGTGACCATATTTAGAAGAAACTACCGCATTTATTGCATTGCGGCTTGCTCTGTAGCTTTAGGACATATTTATCTATTTCCTAGACGCAGCAAAATAATGTTGAATTTTTACTTTTTGGATAATTTGCTTTTGAAGGTTGCCAAATATCGCAACTTCTGTTGTAAACAGCCCGGCCACTACATGCTCTAGAAAGCTAAATTTTGGACAATTAGAGTTCAAGGAATTTCCATGTAGGACGCCAAATTTCATTCATGTACCTTTATTAGTTTTACACCGCACCTTCGTAGCTTTAGTACCTTTCCGCAAAAATGGGCAAAAGTAGGACCAGAATTCTAAATATTGCTTAATTTCGGTCGCATTATTAGGAAAGCCAAGGAAGGTACATAAATGAAATTTTGTTTCCCAATTGGAAATTGCTTGATCTCTAATTTGTCCAAAACTTAGCTTCCTTGAGCGTGTAGTTGCAGGGCTGTTTACAACAGAAGTTGCGATATTTTGACAAACTTCAAAAGCAAATTATCCAAAAAGTAAAAATTTAACATTGTTTTGCTGCGTCTAGGAAATAAATATATCCTAAAGCTACAGAGCAAGCCGCAATGCAGTAAATGCGGTAATTTCTTCTAAATATGGTCACAACTGAGACACAGTTCGCAAAAACCATGCATCTCATGCTTGTTCTTGAACATTTATTTCTAAATCACATTAATCAATTTCTTAATACTATCTATAGTTAGAATATACAAGAATTCAGCTTTTTTTATGGTATATACCACAACTTTATATCCTAAGTAGAAGAGCCACCGCGGTTGCTCCAAAGGTACTCAAAACGGGGGGCTGGTGCTGCCGAACCGCCACCTTAAACGTTATCGCTCGGCGCAGGAAGCGCCTGCATATATCGGAATTTTCTAAAACGTTATCGATGCTTCTATCGGTTGTCAGTTGTCACCGACGCTTATGTAATCTGATTGTATGAGCGGCGCCAATTGTCTAGTACCTTCTGGAAGACACGCGGGTACCAGAGATTACTCTGGAACCTTCGATAACTCATGTATAAAAGCCGACGCGCTTCGCCGCTGATCAGATTTCGACGATCGCCGATTGTGTTCGCCGCTATCGTTGTGCTTCGAGTGAAACTTGCTTTTGTGGGCACAGGCTCGCCCAATAAAAAGTCCGTTTCGTCATTCACAGTTTTGCGACTGTTTTCTTCATCGTAACTACTACGTGACAACTACTACGGAATTTTTAAAAATCGCCTGTGGCAGGTAGCATAATTTTTATCATTGAGCGGTGGACATTAGTAGCACGAGCAATCGAAAGACATATTCAACCAATTAACAAAAATTGACTAATGAACTTCTTGGTTAATTACTTTATGACACATATCGCAATTTACGAATTGTAGCCGGTGAGTTTGCAAGACGAATCTACTTGAAATGAATTTCCAGGATGACACCAGTTTCGAGATACTATTTCTCAAAGTGTGGGACGAAATACATGGACGTTACAGTTACTGTTGTGCTTCAATGCATTTTGGTAAAAAATTAAGTGGAACAACAGTGCATTTTTACGGCGAGTATGATGGCGCATATCTCCAAACTGGTGTCATTCTGGAAATTCATTGCAAGTGGGTACGCCTGACAACATCACCGGCTACAATTCGTAAATTGTTATGTGTCGTAAAGTAATTAACTAAGAAGTTAATCAGTAATTTTTTGTTAATTAGTTGAATATGTGTTTCGATTTCTCGTGCGAATTTGCGCCTCATCGAATAACCCAGCTCAATGGTAAAATTATGCTACCTGCCACAGGCGATTTCTAAAAATTCCGTAAAACTTAAAAATGAACACCCTGTATGTTAAAAATGGCGCTTACTGAGGAGGGTGGGCATGGAGGAAGGAATAATTAGAAGAGAACATCGCAGCACGACTGACATCAAGAAGTAATGGCGCAACACGTGATCGCCACATCAGAGCGCGCGGTAGGTTTAATGCTGCCGGGTGCAGGGCAGCAGCGCAGCTGAACGGGTGCGCACTGATTTGAAACTGCTGCGAACTAAGCATTATCGGCCAATACGTTGTCACTCAGGCTTACGTGTTGACCCTACTGCGAAGTAAAAAGCGAAGGAAATCGCTTGACGGTGAGTTCGCTTGCCAAGACTAGCTGCCTCACGTAATGCTCTCACCTAGCTTATTTCTTCCTCCACGGGGGCGGCCTCTCTCCGGGCCCCAGGCAGCCTGTGTGACGTGCGCGTAAAGCGGGGAAGCGCTTGGCCAGCTCGACATGACTCGGGAAAACAGTCGACAGTCGCTCTCGGTCTTCGCAGCCGCGCGGTCGTTGCTCGTACTCCGCATTCTACAGTACGATTTCAAAATTTTCACGCCACTTTAGTCACTGTCTGGAAAACGATTAATCGAACTGCTTTAATCGATTAAACCGATTAAATTAAAGGTACACATCGATGACGATTAATCGTTTTGCGGCGTACTTTTAGTCGATTAATCGATTAATCGTTCATCGATATTACCATCCCTATCGTGTGGGGTACGACCCGTAGGGGACGTGCGGCCGCGACAGCCATCTCTATCGCGTCGCTTGTCGCCGTCGCGCGCAATATCGCTTGCATGGGGTTTACACTTAAAAGCGAGCCTTTGTGACGTATGTTCACTGCATTTGCCCCCCCCCCCCCCCCCCCCCCCCCGCGATAACGTGGCGCTTACTGATCGGGGCTTGCGCTTTTTGTTCCATGCGATTATCGCGTTTGAATTGCTGAGCACAGCTCTAATGAGCAGTGTCCATGGTTCGTCACCACCGCCGCGCCCGGTCACTAACGATGCTGTCGCGGCGTTGCAGGCTGAAGGTGAAACGCGACATAATCGTCTCGTGCCCATGGCAAGCGTCGTATATGCTACGTTTGTCTCCTGACGAGTGAGCGTCGCGACGAGACGTCAGCGCGCATTCGATTGATTTTCACAGCAGTCTGCAGCGCCTCTTTTCAGCGTTCCTAACATTAATGAATCAGAATGCAGTGCTTGTCTTTAACTTGGCCTGATACCATTCCCGGTGCGGGCACGTGAGTTGTGCAGGAACTATCGACGATGTAAGCGAATGGCCCGAGTGAACGTTTTCCATGCCGAGTCGGAACACAACGAAATTCACTGACGATTACGATACTCCCTGATGCTCAATTCTCCGGATACAGCAAATCTCCAGATACAGCTGTATCTGGAGATCGCGAGTGGCTGCCAGCGCGTGGGTGACGCGTGGGCCAGCAGCCGCCTACGACAAATCTACCAGACGACGCACGCTACTCTGGCACCATCTCATGGCCATTGTCGCCGCACTCTCCTCTCCGCTTTCCTCCTTGCTCCGCTGCGATCCACATTCGCTTTCACCGCTTCCGCTGTGCGCGTTCGCTCGTTTTCCGCCGCCGCGACGCTTGCCGCAGGTACGGGCCCTGCGCTCTTAAAAAAAAAAAAAAAAAAAACACGGCCGCAATAGCCGGAGAGGTTATTCGCTTTACAAACTGACGATTATGGTTCTGTGCAATTCTCAGCGCTGGCTGGCCAGAACCACCCGGGTACACATGCGCACTGCAATGGTCGGGCTGGGTCAACTGATCGTTGCCCGATGGTGTTCACATGAGCTCGACGAGCCGGTTCCGGCCCGGTAAGGAGACTCCAGCCAGCTTCTGTCGGATTCGTTTCTGTCGATTACCCTTTGTCGTTCTTCTTGTAGTTGGCTCTTACGCAGCCGTCCCCTGCACCCGAGGAGATCGTTTACTCAGCGGCGCGAATAACTGAATACAACCCGAGAACGAATCCTTCCAAAGTACGAGTCCCTAGGCGCAAAGTGAACAAAAAAAAAAAAAAAAAAACTGTACTCTCTCAGTGCATGCACATAGCGACGTGACGGCATCGCGCCGTTAATTCTTCATGAGTCGATCGCAAGAGTTCGCAAGCATCGTCCGACTACAGTGCAAAAGAGGCTTTCGCCGGTCACGTCTTAGCAGCTCCCGTAACGAGTTTTCTTTTTTCTTCATTCCACGCATGAACCACCAAACTGCAAATCGGCACGTTATACGTGATCTGTGCGCAACTTTTCCGGAGCTGGGCAGCCTGGGCCCGAGGTCACGGTTTCGTCTCCCCAGTCACCGTGGCAGAGCATGCCGATGAAGGCAGAATGCGGAAACGATCGCGTACAGTGGTTTGGGGGGCACCTTGACAAAAATCCGGGTGGTGAAAATTAATTCGGAGCCTCATACTACGGCGTCAGCTGTCAGCCCCACTGTTGCTTTGGAGGCCTAAGCCCCATAAAGTTTGTTGCCCCTCCGTGCCTTTTCATGGAACCAATAGACGGTATGCTTACGTCAAGTTGGTAGACTTCGATGTCATTAACACCGTGCAGACAATATAACGGTTCATTAATCAATTTATTCTTCCTTCCTCGTGCTCATGCTGCCTCTTAATGTGTTCGCTGTTTTTATTTCGCAGAGAGAATGCATCAGCCTCCACATCGGCCAGGGGGGCGTGCAGATCGGAAACGCCTGCTGGGAGCTCTACTGCCTCGAACATGGCATCCAGCAGGATGGCCAGATGCCCAGCGACAAGCAGGCCGGCGGTATCGACGATTCATTCGACACTTTTTTTGCCGAAACCGGCGCCGGCCGTTATGTCCCGCGCGCCGTGTTCGTTGATCTGGAGTCCACCGTTGTTGACGAGGTGCGCTCTGGCGCCTACCGGCAGCTCTTCCACTCGGAGCAATTAATTACTGGCAAAGAGGACGCTGCCAACAACTACGCGCGTGGCCATTACACGATCGGCAAGGAGATCATCGACGTAGTGCTTGACCGCATCCGGAAGTTGGCCGATCAGTGCTCGGGTCTACAGGGCTTCCTCGTATTCCACAGCCTAGGGGGCGGTACCGGCTCCGGGTTCACCTCGCTTCTTATGGAGCGCCTTTCGGTCGACTACGGGAAAAAGTCCAAGCTCCAGTTCTCGGTCTACCCAGCACCCCAGGTGTGCTTTCTTTAACAACCTTTACAAATGGTGCCCAGTCAATAGACCTGATAAGCGTTTTGTTAACATCCCAGGAGTGGCAAACGTGCTGCAGTTTAACAAGTCGGCAGAATTTGTATTTTCATTTTCTAATATTCCCATAGATTTTTGTGCATGATCGGGCAGAAGGCCGTCGCTAAAGCAGTATTCCTTTTTGGACATGCGCAGATTTTGGAAATGTTAGCAACCAGTCTAGGAAAGCCTCTTCAGTTAACTTAAGGACGCACATGATAGTAACATCTTGGTGAGGGCTAGTTGGTTTATCTTTTGAACTGTGCTCAAACAGCGCGACTAACACAATGACATACATAGAAACAAATGGGCTTTTATGCGTATTCATTCTTTGGCGAGTACGCCCGCAATATCTGTCCGTCCCGTGGCGCTTTGCATCTACAAATTAAATGCATAATTGGTCAAGTTAACACATGTAATCGTTATAACAGTGTAATAGAAGATTGGTAGCGATGGGAAGACATGCATAAGCTAACTCAATAAGGAAGCAAAAAGGCAGTATAGTAGCCGTACGAAAGAATGCTTACGCATTCGTAGACAGTTCTTGCCATTTCTGTATCATTATTATTTTTTTTTTTTTTTTGCTGTTTCTCTGTACTTGTATCAGTTGCGCTGTTTGAGCATAGTTATAAAGACGCAGATATCTGCTCTCTGGGGTAGCGAACACCATCGAACGAAAGGTATCATCGCTATGAATTAGCTTAAACGCAATTGGGCGACTGTATGCACGCACACTCGTGCTTGTTCACAACGCCAGTGGTTAGCACATGACACAGCTGAAGTACACGCTAATTACGAACATGCTGCGAGGTTCACGTTTACTTTTGGGCTAGTTGCACATGGTACTTAGGACGGCAACAGAACATCGGACTTCTGTGGTGGTCAGTATTAGGTTTACTTAACAGCAGCAAGTTACTGCCACTTTTTATTCGCTTTGTGCGCAGAATCCACTGCCTTTGTAGCGGCATTCCTAACACGGCAATGCCATTTCGACTGCAACACGCCGATATTGAACATGCGCAGGTCTCAACTGCTGTTGTCGAACCCTACAACGCTGTATTCACCACGCACGCAAACTTGGAGCACTCGGACTGCGCCTTCATGGTTGACAACGAGGCCATCTACGATATCTGCCGGCGCAATTTGGACATCGAACGGCCCTCATACCCACACCTGAACCGGCTCATCAGTCAGGTCGTCTCGTCCATCACGGCTTCCCTCCGCTTTGATGGTTCGCTCAACGTCGACTTGACGGAGTTCCAGACCAACTTGGTGCCTTATCCTAGGTGTGTTCCATGTCTGTCCGACAGTCACTGGCACCTCAGATGTTTTCCAACCTAGCATTCCACACGTTAACTCGTATAGAACACTGTGCATGCATGCAACGATCCATACAATACGATGCCTTTAATTCGTCTCATCAACCTGATGTCCGATCTTCAGCATGAAATACGTTCCGCCAAAATCCACACTAGCCTGCCCCCCCTCCCCACATTTTATAGCTCAGCTCTTAATGGCCCATTCCTGCAGCGGCGAGCGTCGGCGGAGTAACCGAGCAAACGAGCACAACAGCGAAAGATGAAAGAGCGAACGTGGAGTGGCAGATGAGACCAATGAGAGGCCTCTTCAGTGACGTGCTGCGCGGGAAACTGGTTTCATGCGGACCCGCTCGATGCGTACTAACGTCTGCTCGCGCTTGTTCGGCCTGCTTAATTTTGTCTCGTTCACAATTGTTTTTATGCACAACGCGAATAGTGTGGTACTTTCTGGAAGCCAAGCGGCACCAGCGATTACGCTGGAACATTCGAGTCATGTATAAAAGCCGACGCGCTTGACCCTGTTGGGACTCGGGGTAGCGCTTTACGCCGGTGATCCTCGAGCCATAGGGATCAGTCGTCCGGGAGTAAGAGCGAAATAAAAAGGTTTATTCTACATATTAAGAGTGGCTCCAGATGTGGAAGCCCACTCCATGGGGGAGCACTTTGAATGTCGCAGCTGAGACATGTCTGAGCACATATCGGAACACGTCAGGACACATCCAATGAACCAAATGTGCCCGCTTATACAGCAGTTGTCTTCGCTAGTTCTCTGCACAAGGAAATTCGCTGGCCTTAGTGCGGCCAATCGGAGGGGTCGTATTGTCCACAGAACTCCGCCTGATACACAACCTTCGAAGTAAGGACGAGGCAGTCTGGAAACAGGGAGTTCACACTCCTTCCACGAAAGTCGTCTACTTGGTTTCTTGCTCTTCGTGACGGTCATCTTGCCAGGGTCGGGAGAGTGACCTTCGTGCTGGTCCCCGCTTCCACGAAGGGTGGCGGTTGTGGTCGCTTCTAAGTGAGCGTTTTTATCATCGCGTCACAGCCGGTGTCGGGCCGCGTCGCCAGATAGGCGGCCGCTGATGAAGGGGGCGACATCGGGGGAAGCCCCCAAAGGATGCGCACTGCCGATTTGGCGCGCTCGTTTGCCCGTCCCCGTCGGTGTCGGGCACTGTCGCCGTCTGGGCGACGCTCATGAAAGGGGCTGCCTCGATGAAAACAACCAAAGAATGTGCCCTGACGATTCGAGTCGCAACAACCCGCAGATCAGATGTTCGACGACTGCCGACTCTGCTACATGTCCCTCATAAATTGTTTGCGTTAATATATCGCGAAATGAGAACACGTATATAGCTGCACTCAAATTTCGCATTAGGAATTATCGTAATTGTCGGTGATTTTTTTAAATAATATAGCAGCATATTGGTGCAAATTCGCTTACCTTTCCTGGACGCAGGATCCACTTCCCGCTGGTGACCTACGCTCCCGTCATCTCCGCCGAAAAGGCCCACCATGAGCAACTCAGCGTGGCCGATATCACCAACGCATGTTTTGAGCCGGCAAACCAAATGGTCAAGTGCGATCCGCGCAACGGCAAGTACATGGCGTGCTGTATGCTGTATCGCGGCGACGTGGTGCCTAAAGACGTCAACGCCGCCATTGCGGCCATCAGAAACAAGCGCAGCATCCAGTTCGTGGACTGGTGTCCCACAGGGTTCAAGGTGGGCATCAACTACAAGCCGCCTACCGAGGTGCCCGGCGGAGACACGGCCAAGGTTCAGCGTGCCGTCTGCATGTTGTCCAACACGACAGCCATCGCCGAGGCCTGGGGCCGACTGGACCACAAGTTCGACCTGATGTACGCCAAGCGGGCCTTCGTCCACTGGTACGTGGGCGAAGGCATGGAGGAGGGAGAGTTCTCAGAGGCCCGTGAAGACATGGCCGCCCTCGAGAAGGACTACGAGGAGGTTGCCATGGACTCAAACGAGCTCGTCGACGAGCCCGAAGAGTACTAGGCCGTGCGCTACATTTCCTCGGCAAGAACGAGGGACCTTCGTCCAACTTAAACTTGCCGTTAATGTTAAAAACATTTTGTAATAAAGAGTTCATTGCTCCACTGCATCTCCAGTTCTTCGAACGTTGGATTGAAAACCCTTGGCTTAAGTTGCCTCTCTCGGAAAGGAGGTTCCAAGACGATGTCTATCTATAGCGTTCTCCCGCAAATATTTTCCTTTAAAGGTGCAGTAATTAAGTTCAGAACTGCCTACATCTGACACATATTTGCTTCATACTCTTTTCCGTGCCCTTTTATGCTCGGCGCTGCACTTTGCCCCGACGGCACTCTGTGACCAGATTAAAAGTGTGCAGGTTCAGGATTTCAAATTAGACTTTTTTTATTATTATTATTATTCCTATATCTACTTCCATTGTACCCTATAGCTACACGGCACTTTGCCATATGCCAAAAGCGCTCCACGCGTTATAGAAACGCACAAATATACGTTAGCAAGCATTGAGCCAAAAGAAAAAAAAATGTGAGTTAAGTTTGAGCGGAATAAAATACGTTTGATGCCTCTTTAAAATTACGTCAATTAGTCAAGCTGCACAGATGCAGTTTTTTTCTCTGGCCCCCTATTTCCGCTATAACAATGTATCGACTACGGCGAAAATAAAACTTGATTGATTGAAGTGCAACCTGAATTGTTTAGTCGCAAAAGAAAGTGAAATGAAGTACAGCATACAGTCAATTTTTAGGCAGTGAATGAACAGGTAATCGGTATTCACCACTATCTCTAGTAAGAATTAAAAATATTGCGAATTTGACGATGCCCAGACTATCACTCCGGGCCTTCCCGCCGGCTTTCTAGTAAAAGCTGCTGAAGATTCAGCGGCTGATGTAAGTGGCACGCTGAACACATATATAGGCATCACGTTCTACTGGTCCAGTGATTTTTGACTACTGCACCCGAGACAGGGGTTCTCTGCTTGCGTGCTTGATTGAGGCGCTGAAGCTTTCGCGCTCTTGGCAATTAAAAAGAGAAAAACAATGGCGACTGCTCTACAAGCCACCGCTTGAAATAGTCTTCACACGTGAACGCTCTACGGAATCGCAAAAATGTTCGCTGAGCACGTCCTAACAAATCAGGCCATTTTTCACTTGCATGGCCAAATAACCGGAAGAAGCGTATGGAAAAGTAATTGCTGAGGAACCGATCTCTATAAAGTTTAGTGCACCACTTTTGAGCCAGTTGCTTCTTCTGTGAATAAAGTCTTTGAAATGTTGGCTAAGTTCTATTGAAACTACAGCTTATTTCTCGTATTTACCCGAGCGTCCTGCGCATGCGTGAGTTGCGAGAGAGACATCTGGGGTCTTTTTGCTACCGGCTTTTGCTTATGTTTTCATGGTTCAGTGTTTGTCACTCAGCATAAGTGAAAGAAAAAAATTCAAGAATGTTTAATGAGAATACTGCCAAATAAAGTAACAATTGAGATAATTTTTCCATACTAAAACAGCAAATATTCAGTATTTTTTTAAATCTTACAATGTATATGTTCGTGTTCATTACATAACGAGGGCTCGAATCCGGCAACACTGATGCGTTCAGGTAGCACATGTGGGTTTATTGACCAGTTGCCTTCACCCATAAAGATCACGTACTCGTGACGCCTGTGGCAGAAAGGATGTTCCACGTCAGCCACCTAGGTTTGTTAGTGGTGGCGCTGGCTAACACTCCCAGGGTTAGTTCTACTTGTAAAGCATAAATACCCCAGAAAGTGGAATATGAAAACGCCGCCGCGGTAGCTCAATGGTAAGAGCATCGCACGCGTAATGCAAAGACGAGGGATCGTTCCGCACCTGCGGCCAGTTGTTTTTTCGTCCATTTTCATTTCCAATAATCATCATTTCTTTAATTCAATTAGAAAGTACAAGTAATTTCCCCTATGTTGACATTGTTTGTTGGCTTCTTATGATACCTTTTGTATGGTATTTTTTACATTTTACAGAAACAGGAAGTGGAAGAAATGGGCTCCCTATCCCACGTGAGACAGAAATGTTCCATGTGCTACAGTTCTTTTTTTTTAACCTGAATATTGATTAACTTTAATGTTGTACAGCTATAGCCGCCATACACATAAAGACGGGCATCTAAGGCGGTGTCGTCACAAGAATGTGCAGTACGCACTGTGGTGACTCGAGGTGTCGTCACTTTTTTCCGCGTTTCATTTTACTCTCATCTATACTGAGTACGGGGCAAACAGTAGAAGTTTATAAGCATGTTCGAATAGCAAAATTTTTTAATCGAATCGAATACGAGTATGTAGCGCAGCTTAGGGCGTTCAGATGCTGACAACGCGGGCTGTGGCCCCGTGGTTCTGTGCTAGGAACCGCGGGGCCACTTAACAGCAAGTGAGAGCATTGATGCTTATAGGACTAAGGGAAGTTTGTGCTAATCGCGGCACCGATCTTTTTTGCGCAATTGAGTGTGGCGCAGAGCCTTGCGCTGACTAAACGCGGACCAAATTGTCCAAGTCACGCCCATTGTGTCCCGGGATGGATTTTTTAGAAATCGAAGAGCGCGTTGTACTCTGCTTGGAGACGCCAAATGTGCGTTGAACCATGGCACGCAACAAAAGCAAGTTTCCTGTGTCCTTTACAGCCGTTGTCACCACGCACTGAGAAGACGACGGCATCCATTAGCGACCGCAATGTTATAAAGGCGAGAGCCTTATATGTATGTCTCATCGTTCAGTCGACCTTCAAAGTCATTGAGCGAAAACGCGTCGATGACACGAAAGGTACAAAAACTGTCAACAACAATGGCTGATACCCCAGTAAGCACTCATAGCCCCGTAAGCAAGCAAGATTTGAGATGGATGACTTAGCGAATTAAGATGGATGATAAAGCGAATTAAGTAGGTGACAAGCGAATTAAGATGGATGATAAAGCGAATTGAGAGGGATGACTAAGTTATTTAGACTAATCGAATAAAGAGGGTGAGTAAGCGAATTAAGAGGATGACTCAGCGAAATAAGAGGGATGCCTAAGTGAAGTAGACTAAGCGAATTAAAAGGGATGTGTACGTCATGTGTCCGTCTTTAATGCATCGGCACTTGGGCTTTCGCCTTCAAGCCATCTTAGGGATAATATAAGAGACTGAATTTTTGTTACAAGAAGCCGAGCTAGTGAACTAGTTGGTTTTCGTATTTTCTATCCTCGAGGTCACTGTCGTTTTTGTTCTCTTTGTGTCCTGGCGTGTCCGTTTTACTGTTTATATAGTAACTGTAGCGAGCTGGCCTTACGGCCACAGTGGGAGCTTCAACAGAAATGCTGGTTCTGCGGGGCCCCTGGAACAACGTTTCGACCGCAGAATACAACTGGCATGGCCGAGTTCAGAAGTGCAAGCGTCTCTGCCGAGGTGGCCATATAGTTATCAGCACATACCTGTCGTCTATCCCCATTCGAGCACATAACGCAACCCGTGAGCCTCATGATCTCGTGCTGAGCACGAGATCGCGGGATCGAATCCCGGCCGCGGCGGCCGCATTTCGATGGAGGCGAAATGCAAAAACGCCCATGTGCTTGCGTTGTAGTGCACGTTAAAGAACCCCAGGTGGTCAAAATTAATCCGGAGCCCTCCACTACGGCGTGCCTCATAATCAGAACTGGTTTTGGCACGTAAAACCCCAGAAAGAAAGAAAGAGATGAGCCATAACCGTGTTCTCGTCAGATGCGCCAACTGAAAATTAATTACTTCGAAGAATCGCTTACGTATTTAGCACCCGTTTGCATTCTATATGCTTGAATCGGTTCGCGCCGAACCGGTAACTGTTATTATCTTTTCTGGATTAAGTTCGGTTAGGGTTCGGGTTCAGTTCCGGCTATAATTCCCGTTCGGGTACGGTTTTCGGTGCGACACCCTGTCCTTAACCACATTAGACTATACGCCTGTAAAGGATGCACCGCCGTAGATAGAGACATAATGAGGCAAAGCCGCCATACGGCACATATTTCAGAGATTGAGTGGGTTCGCTTGGAGTGGTGTCGGGTAAGCGGCTTAGCCGGTGTCCACCAGAGGCAAGAATTAGTCGCTGAATAGGTAAAATAATGGTACGAGCGTAATTAGCGCCGAGATAGTCGAAAATTGTCCACATTGCATCATAGACTGCCCTATCTCCTGCGTCGGCCCTACTGGTCTTTTGGTCAAAAAATAAAGGGTCAACCAAACGACGAGGCTACGGAAGACAAGGTCGACGTAATTTCGCGTGAAATACGATACGAAAAATATACGAAATGAGTGAATAGTTCACATGTAAAATAATCAGAAAGACACGGAGACATCATTTGAACCACCATATAAGCCGACCTTGTCTTCTTTAGCGGCGACACTTGGTTGGCCCTTTCTTTTGCTTTTACCTGAAAGAAGAGTATTCTTGCACGTTTCTGGGCTATTTTGGTCTTTCAAAAGAGCATTATTCTCTTTTAACCTCGTAGTGGGCGCGAATTTTTGAAGAAAGTGAATGTGGTTTGAAAGTAGTTGTTTTTTTTTTTTTTTTTTTTTTGCGATAAAGACTTGCCGTTAAGGCATAATTCTTGATGTGTATATGTGTATTATATGTGTGCTGTGAGGCCTGTGTTGTGTATGAATTGAAGCAGTGTTTTGTGGAATCTGTTATCATGTATCCAGCGGTCATAGCTGGTTGTCACACTGTAGCGGAGGCCGGCTTGCAGTAGGAGACGCGAGCGTTCCGATTGTAAACAAGTAGTTGTTTGCCCCGCGGTATTTTCAAGATATAGGCTGCCCGCTCTTTTGAGTATTCCAGAAAGGCTACCTTACGTATATAAAAGCTCAATAATTTTCATGCGCTTTGGGACGTCCGATGTTCTAAAAAAAAAGGCTAATGCCTCCATTAAAAATCTTCACTGCAGTGCTCCTTTACAAAAGTGCCTCTTGAAGCTCAGAAACTTTGCGAAATAAAGCCGTACTTCACACGTAAGAAAAGTGAGCCTTAATGATTGCGCCACTTCCGCGATTTGGGCAGATGAAGGCGCCTTTCTCTGATATAAAATTCTAAACACGCGCTATGGATACTGCATTCATACAAAAAGTGGCCGATGAACTCAGGAAATTTGCCGAAGTATGAACATACTTGGTACATAGTAAGAGATCAACCTAGAGATTATTTGGGTGGAAAGACCTTGGTGTTTAAAAAAAAGAAAAAGATTTGCTCTGTAGTCAATTTTTAAATGTAATTTCCCATTGAGTGACGCCACTGCACCACGCCCGCCGCTGACAAATGGCGTTAGTGGTCGATGTCCTCAATCACAGGACATGCGCACGTTGCACTTGATGCTCAAGGAGTTGCTTGCGACACTCATTATGAACCCTTGCTACGAATGACGCGCTGTGTACGTTTCGCCACGTCAATCACACGTTTCTAACAATAGCAAATAATTTACGCCAGTCAACTGACTTGCCTAATATATATCATTTATTTTATCAGAAACCTCCAATTCTTCAATCCAGCGGTGACAGTCGTTTAAGCAGTGTCGGCAAGGGCGTCTTCGTCGTCGAACTCGCCCTCGTCGTCGGCCGTGGCCTCCTGGTACTGCTGGTACTCAGACACGAGGTCGTTCATGTTCGATTCGGCCTCTGTGAACTCCATCTCGTCCATACCTTCTCCGGTGTACCAGTGAAGGAAGGCCTTGCGACGGAACATGGCTGTATTGACAAACACCAGAAGCATTAAATAGGAAACGAAATTACTACCAAACTGCTAGATGTGCACGAAAAACGCGAGCACCGTTTAATCAAGAGTACTTGAATTCGAACGGTTCGGAGAAAAAAAAAGTGAACTGACCAGTGAATTGTTCGGAGATCCGCTTGAAGAGCTCCTGGATGGCGGTGCTGTTCCCGATGAACGTCGCTGACATCTTCAGTCCGCGAGGCGGAATGTCACAGACAGCAGTCTTGACGTTGTTCGGGATCCACTCGACGAAGTAGCTCGAGTTCTTGTTCTGCACGTTCAGCATCTGCTCGTCCACCTCCTTCATGCTCATGCGACCACGGAAAATGGTGGCAACTGTGAGGTAGCGGCCGTGGCGCGGATCGCAGGCAGCCATCATGTTCTTTGCGTCAAACATCTGCTGAGTGAGCTCCGGCACGGTCAACGCTCTGTACTGCTGGCTGCCTCGCGACGTCAGTGGAGCGAAGCCAGGCATGAAGAAGTGGAGGCGTGGGAAGGGCACCATGTTGACGGCTAGTTTGCGCAGATCAGCGTTCAGCTGGCCGGGAAACCTGCAAACATTTTAGGCTCAGGACTGGAGAGCTTGCGTGCGTCTTGCGTTGCGAAACTCAGAAAACAATCGAGAAGTTATGAAAGCTTTTCAAGACGTTTGAGCGAAAACTCAACTATTATAATGCGAAAACTTATGCGATGCATGGTACCGATGTTCCCACGGCATCACTGATGTTTATTTCAACAGATCATCTGGTCGCATTTTCTACGACACCTTTCGCCCTTGTGTGGATTTAGGTAAGGCGGGGCAAAATGCGCAAAAAAAAATCTAGTTGGTGCTCACTTCTTGTTTTTATTGAAAATTGTGAAAAATACCGCACTAATAACCTTCTTTGGGGCCGTTTCTTTTTTTACCAGAAAAAATGAGGGCACTGCAGCAGCAGAATTATTAATAGTTTTTTTTTTCATTAAAGAATTACTCGTCTTGCCCAGACCCCCGGGGCAAAATGAGTCGGATAGGAGGGGCAAAATGAGCCGACCTCTGCGAAAATGACAAAGGTCTCTACTTACAAGCCAAACAGTATACTCTGCAGACCCCCATGCAGGATTGGTGTACTGAATCCAAACAGAGCCCGGTACTGTCTTGCTCTATAACTTCTTGCAAACTAAGCATCGTCAGTACCCATTGGAGCGAGCGTCGTCCCTGGTAGAAGACTTTCTTTCATGGGTTCAGGCAATGAGTGTACGCTTTCTCCTTCCCTTTCTTGAGCCTTCCTCTTCAATTTTTCTTTCTTAAAGGGGAGGGGGGGGGGGGGGGCAAGGCTTTGGGGCTTCTGGGCAGACCAGCCATACTTTCCCAAAACCAACTTCGCTTTGTACGTCAGGCCAAAGAAGGACCACTCCATGCTCAAAATGCGGTCTACGAGCTTCTTTCTATTGTGTCCGAAAACACGTGTCGTTTAGATCCAAGCGTTTTCTTATAAAGCGTTTGGAATCTGCACCGACAAAATTTCGCACATGCCTCCGCAGAGAATCTCTCGGCACACCGAAAGCTTTCGCAGCAGCACGAATGCAGTGGGTTCGCTCTCGAACGACTTGGAGTGCTTTTTTCATGTCATTTCCGACTCACGAAGCCCTGGATGTCTTCCGCTTGTACGTGCGAACCATCCTAGGCAAGACGGTAAAACATTTGTAGCGTGGCAAGTTAGAATGAGCTCCATAAAAATATTTTAAGTCTCTTGGGGGACTTTACGATGCGTATTGCCCCCCTGTCTCGGAATCATATCGGAATCAGATCATTCTGTCACTGTTAAAATATCTGTTAACATCATTCGGCAAAATATCAAACCACTCAGATTTTCCAGCTTGAAGATATTGCGCGACAAACTCAAAATGACACTCCACCTTTCTTTCTCTCTCAGGAAGACAGGGTTTTATAACCTTCACTATTCTTTGAATGCGCCCGGTTGTCTGATCTGTCTCGCACTTACTGACGTGACTGGGGTGAACAACGAGCCATGTAAAAGGCAAACACTTCAAATTACCTAAGACACGTGGTGACTCCGGACATTGTGACAGAAACCAGATGGTTGAGATCTCCGTAAGTGGGAGTGGTGAGCTTGAGCGTTCGGAAGCAAATGTCATATAGAGCCTCGTTGTCGATGCAGTAGGTCTCGTCGGTGTTCTCCACCAGCTGGTGCACAGACAGGGTGGCATTGTACGGCTCGACGACGGTGTCGGAGACCTGCAGTGTATGCAGTTGTGATTGTTTATCGTTCGGCCCAATAACAAAATAATTCATAAAATCCTCATCATATCCAGTTTCTCGCAAGCTTTTGTCGGTTTACGTGCTTCATTTCACCCTATTTTTGTTAGGGTTCTATCGTACGCGCGCGTACGCTTCTAGGCTTATTTGCAAGTTCTTTCGCCGTATGAAATGGCTCATGCCGCAGCTCGAGGATTCACGGACCGAGTGGACGGAAATGTGGGCCTTACCCCAGAAGCCAATGACTCCCAACAACAGACCAATAAAGACGCACTCATCACATTCCATGAAATTTGCACACATTACAAACACCAACGCCTAACGTATCCACCTCTCTCTGTGTCGAGCACGCGCCAGAGAGAAATATTGTGGCGCCAACTACAAACTCGCACTTTTCTTACCCCACGCACTTTGCACTTATTCTTTCCCGACACATACCCGACACCCAAGTGTCGCTTCTGCCCTGTCCAAAGAGCAGATCTCTCCCATATAATGTGGAAATGCCCCATCAAATATCCCCCCCGCAACCTCAAACCATTAATTGGTAGTGAGGAGCTGTGGGAGACTGCCCTGCGCAGCTCCGATCCCACCCTGCAGGACCGAGTCCCGAGGTGGGCTGAGGAGGTAGCGGAGGCCTACCACGACTGGTAGGCGGACGTCTGGCAGCACAAGGTGCTAAGACTGGAGCACACAGGCCTCCCTCACTCCCCCCCCCCCCCTCCCGGCCCCTCCCCGTTCTTAAAAAGGGAAATAAAAGTTCATTCATTCGCCGTATATGTATAGTGTATATATGTGGCCAGTCAACTGTCAGCATGTTGCTGATTACGTGGTGCCGACTGCTACGCAGGTGCGCACGTGTGCTCTCAGATATTGCTAAAGGATGCGGACATACACATAAATCTTTTAACAGCATGAACGCTTTTAAAGAAATTTGATTCGTACCTGCTTGAAGTTTACTACTCGCGGTTTTGCTTAGCAGTGTATTGCTGCCTTCCGGAACGCCGGAATGGAAGGTAACTGAAGCAGCATGTCTCTGCAGCTTGGACGCTCGCACGATCCTACGCACCTTTGGGGAAGGCATGACGCTGAATGTGTTCATGATGCGGTCCGGGTATTCCTCCCGGATCTTGGAGATGAGCAGCGTGCCCATGCCGGAGCCCGTGCCGCCGCCCAGCGAGTGTGCCAGCTGGAATCCCTGCAGGCAGTCGCAGCTCTCGGCCTCTTTTCGTACCACGTCCAGGACGGAGTCCACAAGCTCGGCGCCCTCGGTGTAGTGACCCTTGGCCCAGTTGTTGCCCGCACCGCTCTGACCTGCGAGCATCGTGTCGTATGTTCCAGACCAATTGCAGACTTGGCACACAAGACGCCCATATCGAGCTGTACTCTAAATAAGTGACCAGCAAGTGTGCGAGCAGAGCTCCTGCCTCAGTGGGCACTGGTATCACGGCGTGATATCGGTCACATGATGCCACCGTGGAAGAATGCGATTTTTTAAACCTTCATAAAGCTTGATAAAGACGTTTCTCAAATCCCAAATCTTACCAGACACTTGGTAATCAGGAGTTCCAAGAGCCATACTGCGGCCAAATATAGCAAATTAACTGCAGTGCGGCCGGAAACCTTGTCATGTCTATCTGAGTGCCTTTAAGGAGGCAATATGACATAATTCGCCAGCGGTGAATTCACTGTGGATGTCCAGAAGAGTACCCCTGAACGACAGAAATCTGAGCTTGTTGGTAGGATTCATAATGCAAGAAAGGTTTGTGTTGTCCACTTCTGTTCTCTTGTGTCCGTGTCTGCATGCCTTACCTTTTTTGCATTATGAGTACCCCTGATTTGACGTAAATGTAGATAAGAGAATATGAAACTTTGTTGGCAGGAAGGCGTATGAATCATGCATGAGTCAACTTTCTCCTTCTATACTCATGCACTTGTGGAAGTGGAAGGGGGCGAAGGAGGAGCAACAAAATTGATGAGGCCAGATCAAGGGGATGGGTCTGGTACACAATTCAAAGGCAGTTTCCACGCTGATGTCGGACGAAGAGCTCAGAAAGGTCTGTACTGCTTCTCTCGCAATTTTAGCGCCACGCCACTGACCAAATACAAAACTGCGATGTGCGAGCAGCCGGTGACTGGCGATATGTGCCCTTCTCATTTCTGACATATATCTGAGAATTTGCTGAAAACTATCTGTCCCAACAGCTCAGAAGACTGCTGGGCTTTGTTTTCACTCTGCACCATAGTGGAAACCAAAGGTTCGGCAACATGCCTCAGCCATATAGCCTATTACCGAGTCCATCCTTTCGGTCGGCGCTGTCGCTATTTCTTTTAGTTGCGTTCTTGAGAAAATGCTGGAACAAGAGAAGCCAACACAAGAACAACAAAGACTGGCCTGACTCATGGTACTTCTAGTTAAGAGGGACTAGCGCGCCGCATTGCTCCAAATATGGCGAACTTGTGCATGCGCAGACCCGCCGTGGTTGCTCAGTGGCTATGGTGTTGGGCTGCTGAGCACGAGGTCGCGGGATCGAATCCCGGCCACGGCGGCCGCATTTCGATGGGGGCGAAATGCGAAAACACCCGTGTAGTTAGATTTAGGTGCACGTTAAAGAACCCCAGGTGGTCCAAATTTCCGGAGTCCCCCACTACGGCGTGCCTCATAATCAGAACTGGTTTTGGCACGTAAAACCCCATAATTTTAATTTTTTTGTGTGCATGCGCAGTCCATAGCGATACGTACAACCGAATGTGTCTATAGCTTTTAACCGTTCTTGCCGTCGTTTGCAAATCTAACACAGAACCACCAACAGGCAGAGATCTAAAAGCAGTATTTACCAAATATAAAGTTATCGGGCCTGAACAGCTGTCCGAAGGGTCCTGATCTGACGGAGTCCATGGTTCCTGGCTCCAAGTCCAGGAGGATGGCGCGGGGCACATACTTGCCACCTGAAACAAAGAAAAAGAAAACAATGTTTCACACAACCGCCCGCCCACTAAAACTGCAGGCCTGATTTAGGCATGGTCTTGGAACATCACCGGTACCTCTGTGCATGAGACGCATGCAAAGAAAATGTCCACCATCGAAGCAAGTTGGTCATATTTGTCCGGAGAATTATGCGTGCAGCGGAGGGCGCGCACGCTTGAGTAGTAAGTGCGTATATTTTCGCAAAAACGCTATTTATGGGTCTCCAGTTTCATGTTTACTAAGCATAACGTTAATGAGCTTTTCTAACTGTTTGCGGCTTTAGCTGTGGCGCTATCTACCCAGTGGACATATGGAGACACTTGCTAGCCTGAACACGCAGATACACAGTTAAATTTTCTGAACCGGAGATGATACCTGTGTATTACAGTGTGCGCTGTTTGAGTTTCTTAAAAAAGTAATACGGTATTGTAAGAAGGCTACAAAACCGCACCACGACAACGCGGCGCAAAGGATGAAAATCAACGCTAGAAGAGTCACTGCATCTTCAGGCCTCATCTCTGAAGCGGGGCAAGCGAGCGCATTATCACCAATCGTTTTTAGAGAACTAAATAAACATGCAAAGCTAGAAAGCAAGCGAACGTACACGCTTTGGTATATTTAGGGGAGGAAAGGTTAAAAAAATATCATCCCATATTCCTTGAAGTTCTATCAGATGACAGCATTATTGTGGCATCGGAAAAGAAGAAGAAAAGGTAGAGGGGACGTGGGTGACAGGGCTATTGGCTCCTGCACTAGGCGTTCTTAATCTGGTCCTTGATAACGTTACCTAACCACACTGCTGAAATCGCTACCGCTTCTATCGAGGTCCTCTCTCTCTCTCTCTCTCTTCTCTCTCTCTTCTCTCTCTCTCTCGTTTTCACTGTGTCTACTAATTTTTACCAACACTCACTTCAGTTTGAAAAACGCCGACTACATTGCCCAAACATGAACTCTAGACACGAACAAGTTTTCCGTAAGCACAATAAACAATGCTTGAGCAACGCTTTAGTGACTATCTGCACCTAAGGAATGTGAGCAAAGTTAGATAGCAAGCCCGTAAGGATGACGACGTAAGCATGTGGTACTGGACAAAAGTACAACCTCGGTACTTCAGAAATAATCGTTTCAAACTAGGCTGCTCAACGCGCAAAACAAAATGTTACTGTCCTCGAGCTGCAGACGCGGCTGCCCCTTTCCGTCATATTTCCCCCCTTTTCAATTGTTCGGTACCGATGCAGTTCGGCGCTATCGCTTGCCCGTGAGCAGAAAGGTGTAAGGCAGCGCTTCTTTCTTTCTGTTCTTTTTCGGTGGATAACTATATCGGACTCTTGCTTCAGACGTTATCATTGAAAAAGGAAAAAAAAAGAAAGAAGTGGATGAAGCCTTCACGGTAGCAAACTTAACCTCACCTACGAGCACGAGCGCGAGGCAACGCCGCGCGCTATACGAGTAGTATAGTTATGAGCCGCATAGCTGTAAACAACGGGAGCTAACGCGCTTGGTTCCGCCTTTTGACCTAGTGACACAGTTCTACGGGCCGAGAGGAGAGGAGTGGCAGCGTCCAGCGTACCGCGCTGGCCGTCAGCAGCAGCAGCAGCAACAGCAGGTGCATCACGCGCGTTCCACAACGCGCCTCCTCGACCGTATGCGAGCAGAAAACAAAGAAGTGCGCGGCTACCGCGCTGGTTGCACGTTGGACGGCGCCGGACAACGCGAGGCAAACCTGTTTCCTCTTTAGGCCCCTGGCCCGCGCTGCGCGCAGAGAAGTGACCGGATCGGCCCACATCGGAAAGAGGCGACACGCGGGGCCAGGGCACGTCAGCCAGCGAACACGTGAGGACAGGCGGCGTCCTTTTATGGCGACGGCGGCCCACACTACTAGGTCGAACGCCTCCGCTCGCGGTCCACGCACGCGCAGACTCCCACACGCGGCCTCGTACCAACGCGGCGCGGAACAACCCAGGCGGCGTGCAGTCACCTACCTCTCCGTGGACGGACGCACCAACGGACAGCCGACAACGCTGCAGGCAGCCCGTACAGAGACAGATGTGCGCTGCTTCTTCTCGCACGGCACGAAGTAACTCAAAATTACATGTTGACGACTATTTACAACATGCAGAAGCGCCCCGCTCTCTGTGGCCGTATTGACACATACACACAACTGATATTTACACTGCGCGAGAGCGAAGCGCTATGGAAGGTTCAACATGTACAGATCCGCAATCGTCAAACTCTTTTCGATGCTGTGTGCGCCACACGCGGGTCCGCAGTGCGCCGTGGAGCCTCACCATGTACATGCAACACGTTTTTCAGGAGTTGCATTTAGGCTGTTTAACCGCTGCTACGAAAATATTGCTGCGGTTCTAGTTTGTCGCGCGCTTTCCCGCCTCTTCTCGAGTCCTGGTCACAAGCTATCGCTCCCCCGCTACCAACTTCCACTCTGCAATCAGACTATCGTGGAACGTTTGACGTCACGACGAAGTGACGCAGGGCACCGACGCAACGCTTCGTGCTACGGAATCAACCAGGCTATGGCCAGTAGGCACTCATCATTCCTTCAAAACACTGCATCTGCCGAAAGGGCGCCAGGGCGTCTGGATGTGACGCTCGCTGCAGTGGCTTAGTGGTTGTGGCGTCCTGCTGCATGCCATACATGCAGGTAGTGGGTTCGATTCCTTGTTTCGACGGACACATTACCTTTAGATTCAAGTGCTAAAGAACCCCTTTCGATAAAGGCGGATATAAAAAAAGAGAGAGACACAATGAAACGTTTGTGTACTCGTCAATAAATAAATAAATAAATAAATAAATAAATAAATAAATAAATAAATAAATCATTCAATCTGAACGTTACAATGCGAAAAAGGTTTTGTAGGAGCGGAGGGTGCGCCTCCCTATGTCACCTCAACAACATAAGTGCTCTACTGTACTTGGCACTGCTGTCGTTGTGCGCACGTACTAATGGGATGGCGCGTGAGAATACGGCACTCAAAGCACTGCCCGTAACCGCTGACTGCAGAAGACACCATCGGTGAGACAGCGGATGGGGCAAGGGTAGAAAAAAAAAAAGACAAAAAAAAAAGAAGGGCTCTAATGAAAGCTTGGTCGAGAGGCTGAGAGCGTAGTGTCTGCGCAAAAGGGCATCGGCGCCATATAGACCGCGAGTTCACGGACGACAAAGCTCGGAAGTGGCGCGCACGTTCTTAAGCACCTCATCCTTTCTTACGGTCTCGAAAACTGACACTGAAAGCCGCAAAAAAGAAAAAAAGAAAAAAAAAAGCGCGCCAATGAACCTGATCTTCCTTGCAACGGTTGTAAGAAGTAAAAAAAGAAGAAAGAAATGAAGAGAACAGAAAATACCGGCCCGTGAACTGGGAGATTTTCCGGCGCTGGTTTGACGGCTGGGCACTCGCCAGCGTAATGGACGAACGAG